>NW_027186296.1:108108039-108199645 GCF_028583685.1 Petaurus breviceps papuanus
GAAAGAAAGAAAGAAAGAAAGAAAGAAAGAAAGAAAGAAAGAAAGAAGAAAGGAAGAAAGAAAGGAGGGAGGGAGAAAAAGAGAGAAAGAAAGAAACAGAAAGAGGGGAAAAGAGAGAAAGAAAGAAAGAGAAGGACAGAAAGAAAGAGAAAGAAAGAGAGGAGAGAAAGAAAGAAAGAAAAGAAGAAAAGAAAAGGAGAAAGAAAGAGAGGAAGGGAGGAAGAAATAAAGAGAGGAAGAGGAAGGAAGGAAACAAGTAAAGAAGGAAGGAAGGAAAGAAGGGAGGGAGGGAGTGAGGGAGGAAGGAAAGGAGGGAGGAATGAAGGGAGGGAGGGAAGGAAGAAGGAAGGAGGACGGGAGGGAGGGAAGGAAAGAAGGAGGACAGGAGAGAGGGAAGGAAGGAAGGAAGGAAGGAAGGAAGGAAGAAAGGAAGGAAGGAAGGAAGGAAGGAAGGAAGGAAGGAAGGAAGGAAGGAAGGAAGGAAGGAGGGAGGGACGGAAGGAAGGAAGGAAGGAAGGAAGGAAGGAAGGAAGGAAGGAAGGAAGGAAGGAAGGAAGGAAGGAAGGAAGGAAGGAAAGAAGAAGGAAGGAAAATAATAAGATTGCTTTATTTTACATGATGAGAAAAACATACCTCATTCCTCTGAACACAGGAAGAGGAAATGATTGGTCAAAGAGGCATCACTGAATAGCAGAAATGACCAGAAGCTTTGAGCCAGAAGGTTTGGGCTTTAGTCCTAAATGTTATTTTAAACCTGTGTGACTTTGGATAAGTCACTTCCCTTTTTGGACCTCAATTTCTTTATCTATAAAATTAGAAAGTTGGACTAGACAATCTCTAATATCACTTTTTTCTCAAATCTTCTGTGATTGGAAGGCCATGCTCTATCAGTTCCAAGACATTTCTCCCACATTAGCTTATCATGGTGCCATCTGCTGCTGACCTGACCATAAATTTTCACCAGTAGAATCAATACATCAGATTACAGGTCACAAGCAGTAATGAGAAAAATGAGTTCCCCTTCATCATCCACTCCAAATGACACCTTGGAAAATGTGACAGCCCTTGATGCTTTATATTTAGGTTTGCAAATTCAGTATTCAAGAGGCTACTGAGGAATTCTCAACTTCATAAAGAAGATATGGCCCATATCAAATAGTCATCAAAATAACTCTCCATATAACATTATTTAAAACTATTCTTCATAATAGCATTCTAAAAGCTTTAAAGGAAAAAGCCAGAAGTTTGCCTAGAAATCTCTGGCTAAATGCTATTAGAGATTTAGCAAAGACTAGCAAAAATAGAATTGAAACATCCATCAGGAGAAAAGTTCAGATTTCTTGTTCCTTTTCATAAGTAATCTGTAATGACCAATGGATGAAGCAAAGGTCTCTCTTATCCCTACTTCTCTCCAAACTTTACCCTAATCACACAATTAAAAATTCTCTGGTCTAGGGTTTTTCTTTCAATTACTTCTTTAAAAATCCCTTCTCTTTTGTATGCTGGGAAAAGTCCTAGAAGTTTTGGACACATGTAGATCCCTAACGACTGTTGCCCCAATCCATGACTGCTGCAAATATAATATTTTGATATTAATTATTTTTAAAAGGGATAACATGAAGGAGAGGAAAAAGACAGATTTCAAATGGGCTATAAATATTCCACAGAGTTAGGTTTCTATTTCACAGAAATACTTCCTAGAAATGACATGGAAAGATAGTGAAAGACACTGTTCTTCAAACCATGCTGACCACACAAGGAAACATGTAAAAAGTGGCTCTTCAATTGATCCTAGGCTAAAGTTTTTTTCTCAGTAAAGCAGTGACCCAAAGTATTTATGGAGCAAAGGTCTGAGAATAACAAAGCTCAGATTACAAATCTGTAAACCTTACAAAACTATTTTCTAGAAAAATTCCTACATTTGCCCCTGGATGTCATAAAGCCTCTAATCTGATTAGGTACTGAGTCACCTTTATTAAAGGCTGGGTTTGTGTGGCTTTTGATCAAATACCTAAAGAGAATGAAATTTTTTCTTAAGAATCATCTTTTAAAATTCTGTTATACTATGAGGGTGGGGGAGTTCCCTAAATGTTTTTGTGCCATAGATCCCTTTGACAGTCTGGTGAAGCCTATGGAGACATTCCCCAAATAATGCTTTTGAAGGAATAAAACAAAATACATAGGATTACAAAGGAAATCAATTATACTGAGATATACTTAGCTCTCTCTATACATACATATGTGTGGAGAGAGAGAGACAGAGAGAGAGAGAGAGAGACAGAGAGAGAGAGAGACAGAGAGAGAGAGAGACAGAGAGACAGAGAGAGAGACAGAGAGAGACAGAGAGAGAGAGAAAGAGAGAGAGACAGAGAGAGAGAGAGAGAGAGAGAGAGAGAGAGAGCACATGTACCCCACATTAAGAAATGCAGAATCTGAAGCAGACAGGTTAGTTCTGCAGAATTTTTTTCTTTTTCCCCACTTAAAATCTGTACCATAATGGAGGGGATGTAGTGAGAAGTATATGTGACATAAAAACAAACAAAAAAATTACTTTGTAAAAAGATGGAGAGCTACCAAATGAAGGGAAAATGCTCCCAACACATTTCAATTGTTCAAGATGGGAGGGACACTGCTATATGAATGTCCATTGAGGTAAGGCAGCATGGGGCCTAGCTGGGCAACTTCCATCTTCCCCAAAGTGACTTCCCCCTGCATCAGAAGGCTTTCATTTCTTGCTGCACCTGCCTCATATCCAGCCATGGGCAAGAAGAAGAATAAGGCCTTCCTAATTATACAGCAGAGTGATTCCTATCTGTATCAGGTACTTGAGGGTAGAGGAAGAGGAAAGTTAGTGGGGAGCGAGGATTTCCAACTCCTACTGCACCATTTTCTGGCTAATCTCCAGACTTCAGAGGGAAGAAAAGTAATGAAATGGCATCTTCTATGTGACCATCTGACTGTGTGCTTTCCATCTTGTGCTGCACTTTTCTTCAGCCTCCTCTGAGAAGAGTGACATCTTCCATTCAATGATCAACATTTTTACACCTAGTCAGACCCTACACATCCCAACAGTTCTGAAACCCTGTACGTCACTGCCCAAACCCCATTCCCCATCCTCCACCACACAATTCCTTATTCCCATTCCCTTTAACCCTCTCACCCCAAAGTAATAATCGAATGCCACTCACCCCTTCCACTGCACCTTCTAGAATGCCTGTTCCATAGATAAAAAAAACTTCTCATCTTAAAAGTTTTCTTCTCCCAATCTGTGTTCTAGCTGTTATTGAAACCTGGCTCTCCTATGATGATACCACTTACTTGACCACGATTTTCACTACTGGCTGCACCTTTGCTCATTGGTTGAGGACGGGGGTCAGAGGGAGGGTTGGAATACTCCATGCTCCTCATTGCTACTTCCAGGTTTTCCCACGACATCCATCACTCTCCTCCTCTGAGGTTCATGCCATTCATATCTACCAATCAGAAGCCTTACAATTGTTGGCTACAGACCTCCACAATTTTTCTATTTTTCCCAACTCCTGCCTTCCTACTTGGGAATTTCAACATACACATTAATTCTTCTCTCAAATACCTTAACCACTCAGTTCCTCAACCTGCTTATTTCCCAAGACCTACTTCTCTACCACACCTCAACCAAATACCACAAATGTACCACTTCCATGTTCAGGAACCTGAAAAGCCCTTTATCTGACCATAATCTATCAGTTTCCCACCTCTTTATCTGACTTCCCTTACCAAATCCTAATTTTCATCTACACTGTGATCTCTCATCCCTTGACCCCTCAGTTATCTCCCAGGTCATCTCCCCTGAACTAGCCACTCTCTCCTCTTTCCATATCTTGACTCCTCAGTGAACCGGTTCAGTTCTATACTAGTTTCTTCTTTTGAGTTCCTAACTCCCTTATATCACCAATTGCATCCTGCCAAGCTTCTACCTTAGATCACTTCCACCATTCATTGCCTTCACTTTTACACATGCTGCTGAACAAAGGTAGAGGAAAAATCACACAAATTGAGTCCACTAAAATTTATGTTACACAACCTTAACTGGGCCCTTACTGTGACCAAGCAGTCCTACTATAGCTCACTCATCAACTCCATATCCTACTGTCCAAAGTGGCTCTTCCAAACCTCCTATAGATCATCATCCAAAACACATTCCCTCTTCAAACTTCCCAGGGCTTCCCTTGTTCTCTCCCTCTCAGCTGAAAACCTTGCTTCATATTTTACTGAAAAAAAATTGAGGTCATTGACTATGAATTACCCCTTCCCCCTCTTCCTCATTTCATATTACTTGTGGACCTTCTGCCACTCTCTCCTCCTTCACCCCTGTCTCACATGAAGAAGTGACCTTATTCCTTAACTAGGCACAAGCAATCTCATTCCATACTGACTTTTCTCAGGCGAGAAGACCTCAAATCCATGTATACAAGTGCTCTGGGTCTCCCATTTCCTGCAAGGTGTCCCCTGAAGAAAGGTTGCTTGTGGCCAGGCATCTTCCATACATCCCAAAGCTAGCCCTTCCATCTGTACCAGCACAAGGCATTTGTCACCTCCTACTGCCAGCCCAGTTTGCCAGCTGAGATGCAGATAACATTCTGTGTAAATAGCAGCCTTCCCTTCAACTTTAGGCTTCCCATCTTCTGCTGTGCTTGTCCTTTGAGGGAATGGTTCCCTTTACTCAATGATGAACATTTTCATACCTAGTAACACCCATCATATTCCAGTGACTCTGAACTCCTGTAGCTCACCATCCAAAACACATTCCTCACCCTTTACTACCCAATTCCTTATTTCCACGCCCTCAATCTTCGCAGCCCAAAGTTTTATCCTACCGTGTTTCCCCGATAATAAGACCTATCCCGAAAATAAGCCCTCCCCTTACTGTGTAAGATTCCTCTAAAATAAGCCCTTCCCCAAAAATAAACCCTATTGAGATTGCTACTGTAGTGAAGGTGATCCCCTGCGCTACACGCTACATTACGGTACCCTCTGTATGCACCGTCCCCTTCCCCCCCGTGAAACGCACGCCGCGCTCCGAGCTGCATCCAATCAGAGCTGCAGCAGTGAGTGCGTCATCCTGTTCTTCCCCAGTGATTTGCTTAATGAATAAAGGTACATTTTTTTGTTCACATTTACCTGTTTATTAAAATTGCTGTCAATGTTCATTAAAATAAGCCCTCCCCTGAAAATAAGCCCTCTGGTGTTTTTCTGTCCAAAAAATTAATAAGACAGTGTCTTATTATCGGGGAAACATGGTAACACCATCCAGACCTCCACTGTGCCTTCTGGAATGCCTGTTCCATAGGCAACAAACTTCCCTTCATCTTAAATATATTCCTCTCCCACTTCTTTCATCTACTAGTTCTCACTGAAATCTGACTTTTTCCTGATGACACAGCCTCCCTGGCTACCCTTTCATTCTCCTCAAGGTGGAGGACTTGGAATGTTCCTTTTGCCACATTGCCACTTCCCATTTCTCCTTCCTTTATCACTCTCTTCCTTTGAGGTTCCTGCTATTCACACCTACCATCCAATTAAAATCCTAGTAGCTGTTGTCAATAGACCCCCATGTCATTCTTCTTCCTTCCTCATTAAATGACAATTTTTCTCTTCTCCCCACTCCTGCCCTCATATTAGGGGACTTCAACATACATATTAATTATCCTTCAAATACTCTTAACCACTCACTTCTTCATCCTAGTCACTTCCCATGAACTATTCCTCTACCCAACCATAGCCACACACAAAGATAATCCTATCCTTGATCTTGTTGTCACCCACAAATGTACCATCTCCATGTTCAAGAATTCTAAAATCCCCTTATCTGACCATACTCTATTGGCTTTTTACTTCTGTCTTTCCTTATCAAACCCTGTTCTTTGTAATATACCATGACCTTCAATCCCTTGACACCTCAATTACCTACCAGGCCATCTCCCCTGCACTAGCCACTCTCATCTCCCCAGCTTGACTCCTTGAATCAATTCAACCCTACAATGATCTCTTTTCTTGAATCCCTAGCCCCTTTATCACATCATTGATTATGCCCATCCAAACCTTAGCCTTGGATCAGTCCCTCCATTCATTGCTTTTGCTCCTACATATGTGCTGCTGAACAAAAGTGGAGAAAATCGTGCAACCATTCTGACTAGGTCCACTACAAATTTATATTATGTAACCTCTATTGGGCCCTCACTGATGCTAGGCAATGGTATTATAACTCCCTTATCCACTCTCTATACCACTCTCTACAGTGGTTCTTCCAAATCTTTTTTTACTTCCAAACCTTTTCATCTCTCTTCAAACCTCCTGTGACTCCTCTCCCCACCCCCCCTTCCCCAGGTCTCTCCGCTGACTCATATTTTACAGAAAAAATTGAGGATATTTCCTGTGGACTCTCTCTTCTCCCCTCTTCCTCATCTCCTATCATTCAGATACCTTCTGACACTCTCTCCTCCCTCCTTCAATCTTATCTCACATGATGAAGTGGCCTTATTCCTTTTTTGCTGTCTATTTGTTGTCACTTTTCATGATTCCATTTGAGGTTTTCTTGGGAATGATACTGGAGAGATCTGCCATTTCCTTCTCCAGCTCATTCTACAGATGATGAAATTGAGCAAATAGGATTAAATGACTTGCCCAGGGTCACACTGCTAGCAAGTGTCTGAGACCAGATTTGAACTCAAAGAGATGAGTCTTGATTCCAAACCTAATTCTCTGTCCACTGAGCCACCTAGCTGCTAAGCCTAATAACCCCTCTACTTGTTCCAGTGATCCCTTTTCATCCTTTCTCCTCCACAAGATAGTCCTGTCATCCCCACTCTTTCATTTTTTTTTTTAAAGCAATCAGGGTTAAGTAACTTGCTCAAGGTTACATGGCCAAGTTATTTCTGGGTGTGGTGCTGAGTATCTGAGTCCGGGATTTGATCCAGGTCATCCTGACACTGGAGCCAGTGCTCTTACTCGCTGAGCCACCTGGCCGCCCCTTTCATTTATTTTCGACCTCTCCTCTACTGGCTCACTTCCTATTGCCTACAAATATACCCACCATCTCCCTTATCCTGAAAAAAAGCCCTCACTTGACCCTTTGATCCCCACTATTATCCTCTATCTCTTCTGTCCTTTGTAGCTAACCTCCTCAAAAAGACCATCTACAATAGATGCCTCCATTTTCTCTCCTCTCTCTTCTTAACCCCTTATAATCTGTCTTTAGACCTCCAACATTCCATTGACATTTTTCTCTCCAAAGTTACCAATGATCTCTTAAATGTCAAACCTGATGGCTTTTTCTCAATCCTCATTCTCCTCAACCTCTTTGTGACCTCTGAGACCATTGATCACCTTCATCTCTTTGATACTCTTCTCTCTAAGCTTTGGGATACACTCTCTCCTGGCTTTCTTCCTCTCTATCTGATGTCTCCTTCTCTGTCTCCTCTTCCAGATCATGCTATAGATGGCTGTCAGGGTTCTGTCCTGGGGCCTCTTCTCTTTTCCCACCAAAGTAATTTTCCTGAAATGCAGGTCTGACCATGTCATCTCCTCTCAGTATATTCCCGGAATAGGTTCTCTATTGCCTTTAGGATCAAATATAAAATCTACAGTTGGGTGTTCAAAGCCCTTCATAACCTACCCCTATCCCACCTTTTCAGTCTTTTAACACCTTACATACTTCCATGCTCTCTTTGATCCTGTGACACTAGCCATCTTTTTGTATACAAATGAGACATTCCAGTTCTCAGCTCCAGGTATTTTCTCTGGCTGTTCCCCATTCCTGGAATGTTCCCCCTCCTCATCTTCACATAACTGACCTCCCTGGCTTCTTTAAGTCTCAACTAAAATCCCATTTTTCTACAGGAAGCCTTTCCCAACCAATCTTAATCCTAGTGCCTTCTTTCTTTTAATCATTTCCTACTTATCCTGTATATAGTTTATTTGTATAGATTTGTTTGCTTGTTGTCTCCACCATTAGATTATGAGCTCTTTGAAGGCAGAAAACTTTTTCTTCTTTTTATATCTTCAGTAATTAGCACATGCCTGGCACATAGTAGGCATACATATTGACTGGAGAGAAAATAAATGTTTGTTCACTGAAAAAATTAATTAAAAGTCACATGCTGTGTTTCAGTAACAATTTAAGACAATGAAACTCTAGGATTATTATTTATATGTTTGGCTATACATCACTGTTAAAAACCAAAAAACTGACACATTCATAACTGGAATTATGCATATAATCCATTGATGGACAAAGATTTGTTAGGTTAGAGATCTTATGCTTCATTTATAAGTTATCACTGATTGAAAATATTGAAGGAACCTATAGGAAATGCAAAGTGGGTAGAAGGTTAATTGGTAGAATTTGAGGGTTATGATTTACTGCCTTGCAGTAATGATCCTGGTGAAGGCCAGAGAGCTTTTGCAAAGCTAATGATTAGAGTTGAAAACAGAAAGGTAAATAAGACTATTAAGTAGTAAATATTCTCTTTATTTTTTCCTACTAGACATTAGCCCAATGGTGTCCAAATAGGATTTTGATGTGTCCTGACCTTAGGGCAACTAGATCATCATGTTCCCCATGTGACCATTATGGTAGGTGCTGACGTGATGGGGGCAGTGAGGAGGCAGGATGATGTTTATCACTGCCCTAAGTTTAACTACTTACAAAATAAATAGTCCAGTGTTGTAAGGTTGATTTGGGTTTCTTAGCAAAGAATTTAGAGTGCCTCTTCAACTTATATGAGCTGCAAAATAGAGAGATGTCTAGCTTCCTGGCAGTGAAAGGGAAACTTGTTCAGAGCTCAGCTGAAGTGGTAGGTATTGTACTTATAGTGTGCCAAGGCACTTAGGAGTCTCTGATAAATTTCTGAGATGTTAATTTGCTCACTTAAAGGGAATTTCAGTTTAATACAAGCAATATTACCTCTCCTCATTTCCTAAGAGTCCAGATCACCAAAATCTCAACTGGGACCTTATTGCAGCAAGGCCATCCTTGTACATCTCACCAATGAAACATCTATCCCACTAATCATATACCTTTTCCAAGTCTTTTCATTTTTCTTCAAACTTTCCATCCCTCCCCTACTTCCACATCTTCTCACCTGAGAATCTTGCCTCTTATTTTGCTGAAAAAAGATGACATTCTTACTTAGCCCCAATTGCCCTCCAAAAGGCAAAAAAAAAATGACATTCACCAAGAGCTCCCTTTTCTGCCCTTCTCTTCATCTAGTGTTATATAGATATCTACTACTATTACTTCCTTTACTTTGGTCTCATGAGAAGGGGTGGCCCTTCTCATTGCCAAAGCAAATCCCTCTACTTCTCACATCTCATCTTTTCCTCTAGCAAACCATTCCCTCTATCATCCCCACTCTGTTACTAATTTTAAATCCTTTCCCATGTACTGGCTGCTTCCCTAATGCCTACGACCTCAAAAAACACCTAGTTTAATTATTGATCCCCACTGGCTATCATCCTATGTATCTCCAATTAAACTCTTTGAGAAAGTCATCTACAAAAAGGAAAAAGATCAACAATAACAATTGCTAACATGTATATAGCACTTACTATGTACCACACTATGCTAAGCACTTTACAAATATTCTCTCACTTGACCCTCATGACAATCTTGGGAGGTAGCTGCTATATTATCCCCTTTTTTACAGTTGAGGAAACTGAGGCAAACAAAGTTTAAGTGACTCACCCAAGGCCATACAGTTAGTGTCTGAGGTCAGAGTTGAATGCAAGTCTTTCTGACTCCAGACCCAGCCCTCTATTCACTGTACCAGCTACCTGCCTAATGGAATGGAAGCTTTTGGAGAAGGTCACATCAGAGTGTGAATGAATGAATGAGTACTACAGACAAAAAGTTAAGACCAGGGGATCAATTTTCATATAAGGATGCAGTACAGCATAGCATAGGTCTAAGTAAGAAAAAAGCCCAGGAGACCAAGGCAAGAAACAACAGGGTAGGCTAGATCCAGAAAGGCAAGCAGAGCTCAGGGTCTGAGAAAGTAGATAAAGTCATAGAAGAAAAAGAGGTAGGTCAAAGAAGCACAGAACCAAGCCTTAGAAAAGAACCTCAGAGGCTACTTAGTCCCAACTATAACTGAAGATCAACCCCTTTATAATCATAAGCATGTAGTAAGCATGGGCCAGGTGGGTCAGAATTCCCAGCCCACAGTTCCAGGGTTTTTGGTGGTGGTTATTATTCAATTGTGTCTGACTCTGTGACCCATTTGGGGTTTTCTTGGCAAAGATATTGGACTGGTTTGCCATTTCCTTCTTCAGATCATATCACAGATGAGGAATTGAGGCAAACAGGGTTAAGTGACTTTTTCTGGGTGACACAGCTCATCATATCTGAGACTGGATTTGAACTCATGAAGATGAATCTTTCTCATTCCAAACCCCAAACTCCATCTACTCTGCCACCTAGATGCCCCATGGTTCTGGGATACTTTACCATTTCAAGATCTTCTGATTTCTCTCAAACATTCCTTCCCCCTTCCTCCAAGGGGATGGTAGTACAGGTTCCAGGGTGTGCCAATATGTCTGGCCCACGACTGATGTATCTTTGTCAACAATATACTTAACAAGAAGAGATCATTAGGATTTTACAGTGAAGAGGAATCCAGCCCCCAATTTTTATGAAGTTCTTCCTTACATTAAGAGGCAATGTAGTGCAGAATTCACTGGACTGGGAGTTAGAAAGACCTGGCCTCAGATCCTGTCTCAGATATCTACTAGCTATGTGTCCTTGGGAAAGTTGCTTAAATTCCCTGGGCCCCAGTTTCCTTAATTTCCTTAAAATTAATAGTGTTGGACTTGATGGCCTCTTAAGGTCCCTTCCAGTTGTCTCAACCTGTGATCCTTTGATGAAGCCTAAATCTGCCCCATGAAACTTCTTTCCAGTGCTCCAATTCTGCCTTCTAGGGCCAAGTAGAACAATGATATTGTCCCAAGAAGATCAGTGTTAACAAATGAAGTTTTGGTCTTTGATTCTAGGCCAGAGACTATTTGCTCAAGCTGTATCTATTTTTATGATCCTAGTCCAGGATGCTTAAATTTTGAGGGTCAAGCTGACACATACCAGCTCTGGGACTTTGCAAGTCAATTAAGCTCTCAGGCAACTCTTCAAGACTACAAGTCACAAAACCGGTGGCTATCTGCATCGGAAGAGGGTTTGCTCACCTAAGAGTTCAGCTTACATTTGGATAGTGCTTACTCTGTGCCAGGTATTATGCTAGGTGCTTTACGATTATTGTCTCATTTGATCCTCACAACCCTGGAAGGTAGATGCTCATCATCCCTATTTTTTACAGATGAGGAAACTGAGGCAAACAGTTTAAGCAACTTGCCTAGGGTCATACAACTATTAAGTGTCAGGTATTTAATGTAAATAAAAGATTAAAATAAATAAGAATTTTAATTAGCAGAGATCCCACTGAGATAGCTAGGTGGTATAGTGCCTACAGCAACGGGTTTAGAATCAGGAAGATCTGAGTTCTAATTTGGCCTCAAACACTTACTAGCTGTGTGACCCTGGGCAAGTCACTTAACCTGTTTGACTCAGTTTCCTCAAGTGAAGACAAGGATAATAATAGCACCTACCTCCCAGGGTAGTTGTGAGGATCAAATGAAATATTTATAAAGAGCTCAGCCCAGTTCCTGATACATAGTAGGCACTCAACAAGTACTTATTCACCTCTCTTTCCATTGATTATGGGATAACAAGAATCAGGCTTCTTATGTTACCTAGCTGTCCTATCATATGTGCTAGACTGTTTTACTGAACATGAATAAGCTGTCTGCTTTAAAGGAAAACATAACCAGTTTAATGATAGCAGATATGACTGTTGGTAAGATTTTTGGTAATGCTACTCTGTATGTTTTAACACTCCTCAAATCTCACTACAAACATACATACACACACACACACACACACACACACACACACCACCCTGTTACTGAATAGCAAAAACATTAAAACAAGTTTAGACAATTTTACTTCATAATGGCCCTTGCAATAACTGAAGGTACTCTGTGATGTTATAAGACCAAAACTGAAACCACTGAACTAAATGAGACCTAATTTTTAATGAATATTTATTTTTTTAAATATTTAAAATATGATAAATAGCTCATGGAAATGAATGGTAATATCCACTTAGCTTTGATTATCTTGGCCTACTTTTCTGCTAAATTACTTCAGAGGAAAATTCAACATACACATAAAAGCTAAATTAGCATTAACCAGTTTCATTCATTCTATGAAATATAGCCAAATATTTCCCAAAGTAGGAAACTGATTATGTGACATGTTTTAATACAGGTGGAAAGGGTCGAAAATAACCTATTAACATGGTGATCCACAGCTTTCAAATGTAAGTTTTAATTCTGATATTGTTATGTTAACATAAGTGTAGCTGACATTATCGGTCTCCACTGAAAAGAACATAAGACCAATAAAATCAAATCTGTGGAATCATTCTGGAAATGTTAACACTTAGAAAAGGGAGATTTACTAAACTTTTAAATGGGGAATAGTGCTTTATTAGAAATAAGCTGTATAATTTCTTAGAAAATGAATTTTTTTATTTTCCAGTCAATAAACAGGTCACATACTCTTTATACCAAGTATTTAATTTTTTTTTACTCAACCATCTTGCTTCTTGATTCATTTTTGTCTTTTGCGAGTGATGCCTCTCCATCTTATAATTTAATTCTCTACTCCAGCTTCACCACACATATACACACATAAACAAAGTGTTCTTCAATAATTATTTTTAAAATAGTCCAATCATACTTTTTTGAAATGCCAAATCAAGCATTTTACCTATTAAACTCTTCCAATATGGATGGTTCAGTGTGTGTTTGTCTTTTGAAAAATGAAGATGTTAATGAATACATCATCCTTTAATGGGAGTCATCTATTCAATTAATCAATTTTTAAAAAGGTACAACTAGTGAATCTGAATTCAACTTAGTCAAATTTGAATGGTCAAATACTGTGGTTTCTCAAAATTAAATGACCAATTTGGGTATTAAAGTTAATAATACATAGAAAGCAAAAACTAAAAGGTTATTGACATTTAAAAGATGTATGGAATATAAATTAACTTATCTTAATACTTTTGCTTTGTTTTTCACTAGGTGAAGAAGATTTTAGAAGTACTAATGATGATAAAAAGTCCAAAACGTGTCAAATTTTGTAATGTAATCCAATGAGACTAAGTCACAAAGATTTCTTGCTGCTAGAGAAAAATTGAAAATAACTAAAGAGTTTCCATGGGTTAACTAAGTACAAAACAATAAAACAAAAAAACTATCAAAAACAGTAAAATGTACAAGAATGGATACGAACTTTCAATCTCAAATCTTAGGTTTGGGGGATTTTTTTTTTTTTGCTTTTTGGAGGGGGGGAAGGCAGGGCAATTGGGGTTAAGTGACTTGCCCAAGGTCACACAGCTAGTAAGTGTGTCAAGCATCTAAGACCACATTTGAACTCAGTACCCCTGACTACAGGGCTGGCACTCTGTTCACTGTGCCATGTAGCCACCCCCTCAAATCTTAGGTTTTAAAATTAAATCATGTATAATCTATGCACTATCCACAAAACTTTTAATAAAACTATTTGTTAGAAATCAGTTTCCTTCTAATACGTGAAGCCAGCTTTCAGTCAAAATTCTTCAAGTCAACAAGTTTGGATACAAGAAACAAGGAATACAAGATGAAGAGACCTAGTACTCAAGATTTCCTCCATCTGGAACATCATCCTTTTTTTCTCCATATTTCTCATTTGATTCTTTAATTGTTTAGAGTATATCACTTCCCAATAATATAATAATATTAATTATAATCATAGTTTTATGTCAACAGAGGCTCAAAGCATATCTCTCCTATTGCCTGAACCTTTGTGACAATATTTTAAGTTAAAAAAAGCTCATGTCCTCACAAAAAATTCTATCTCTTCAGCTTCATACACACACAATAAATATATGTATTTGTGTAAAATTTTTAATACTTCTGGAATTATTTTCCAAACATTTAAAAAGTATTATTTTGACAAATAAAACTGGGGAAAACATAACTTTGAACATATGGTAAATTTCTTGAGGCTACAGTAACTTAAAGCTAAAAATAAACAGAAATAATCTACTTCAGAATAAAACAGAATGTCAAAAGATTTCTAAATTGGAATAGACTGACAGCAATTCAAGACACCTGGAGGACTCTTTTATTCTTAGAAATGAATGTAAATATATCCTACTCTGCACTAACAATTTCATTTTAAGCAGCAAAATAAAGTTTTATTGACAAATTTCCATCTTAATATTCTTTAATGATACTCATTAAGGGCATGTATGACTGGATATGAAAGTAGGCCGTGTACAGGGCAAAAAAAAAATAGACTCAGTTCACTGGTATACATAAAAAAGTTAAAAGGTCTTCAAACTGGGTAGATTCTCTATGGAGGATTTATTGGAAGACTGGGTAAAAAATGCACTAGAGGAAGAGGGGTGGCAAAATCTACTAGTGTTATTACACTATTGGGTGTATTCGTTCCAATGAGACCATGGCTCCTTAAAATACTGGAGTACAAGTAATTAATACCCTAAAATTGATTTTTCCTATATTCAATGGTACAACAATGGCATAAACAAAATCTGAAGTAACAAGATAGATTTTTTAAAATATTCAAACCGAATATATATATCTAAAAGACTGTTTTTCTGTGAAGCATGCAACACTATTCAGGTCTTCAGGGCCAGCTAATGGACTACATAAAATCAATCTCATTTATAATCATACCTCATTTTAATCCAATTTGATGTTGACTAGAATGATCCACCACCTTATTCATGGCTGTTTCCAGAAGTCAAATCACAGAGTTACATCCTGAGCTGGAAAAGACCTTAGAAGTCATCTAATCCAACTCCTTCATTTTATAAATAAAGAAGAATAGAAAGGGGTAAAGTATCAGGCTCAAGGTCAAACTGCTAATAAATTACAGTCAGAAACTGAAAGCAGGTGGCCTCAATCTAGCATTTTTTCTATGATACCATTTGCCTTTTATTTTCAAAGTACAAAAGTTCGCTACCATTGGGGCTATTCAGAAAAATGTGTTGCAGTCTCTGAAGGCAATTTTCAGTCACAACTTATATTGCTACTGACTTTGATAAATATTCTAAATTTCCAATTATGAAATGAAGTATTGAGTTTACAACAGTACTATAAAGGTTTCCTGGTTTTATCCTCACCCTCTCCCTCAAAGAACTTAGATTATATGTTTTGTAGCAAAAAATAGCAACAGATTAACTCCAAAGTCCCCAGAGATCCACTGATAAACTGTCTTCTAGCAAATGGATTAAGCTCTAGTAAAGCTTGTGTGGTAACAAAGAATTAACCTTAAATCCATTACCTTATTTTAAAGAGGCTCTTTAAGTAGATTTTCTCTATTATTTAAACATAATATTTTCTTACATAAATATTTCTTACATTATGTCAACTACTTATGTATAATCCTCTGTTTCATTAAATGTCCATTTTTTTCTCCCATAGGATTCTATTCAGTTTTTTTCTTGGTAATAGACCTATATCTTTTGCCTTCTGAAATATCTTATTCTAAACATTTTGCCCCTTTATAATCATGGTGGCTAAATCCTATGTAATCCTGGCTATGGCTCCTCAGTTCTTGAATTCTTTCTTTCTGGCTGCTTCAAGCAATTTCTCCTTTGACTTGCAAGCTCTGGATTTTGACTATGATGTTTCTCAGAGTTTTCATTTAGGGGTAACTTTTAGGAAGTGACCCATGGTTTCCACTTTGCCCTTCGGTTCTAAGAAATTTGAAGGTTTTTTTTTTTTTTAAAGATTTCTTGAAATAGGATGTTTTAAGCTCAGTTTTTGTTTATGGATTTCAGGTAGTTCAATGATTCATAAAATTTTCTCCTTGATCTGTTTCCAGGTCAACTGGCTATATTACATTTTTATACCTCTGAAGGCTGGGTTAGATGCTGTAGGTAGGAGGGAAAAGGGGGAAAAGGAGTAACTGCTTACCCCTCTTTTCCTCTTCCCCATCAACAAAATAAAATCAACAACTTTTACAGAAAATGACTATTTCATAGACAGAGAGATCAGAGAAAACATTTTGTAGTAGGATATTTTTGTAGGCAATTAACCAAACCAGTAAAAACACTTACTATAGGCCATCCACATAGTTTCATAATATGAAGTCTTCTATTGTAACAATGGACTAGACCGTGATTTCCTTGGTATAGGAAAACCCTTTAGTAATGTAGACTGGCATCTGCTCTGCAACATGAGAGTCTTAGAGATTTATCTAGGGGCACAGAGAGGTTAAATGACTTGCCCAGATCATGAAGCCAGTATGTGCCAGAGGCAAAACATGAACCTACATTTTTCTGTTGAAAACAGAGGCTAGGTGTAATAAGAATGTAAATTTTAAAGATCTTCCCTGCCCCTAGGCTAATGTGCACCTGATGCCTGGGGTGGAGGAGGCTTGTTTTTCAGTAGATACTTCTTGATTGGCCAGTGAGTCAATAAGGTTGTTACATTCTCTGAGCCAGGAGAAGGCTATATAAGCCCTGATGTGTAGCTTTGGTTTTGGGACTCACTTTGAGAAGTGTTCTGTGATTTGATCTGAATTCTGGGAAGTCGTTGTTGAGAGTCCCCCGGCTTTGAAAAACCCAGAATGTGGAAACCCAGATGTTGACTGGGTATGGATGTAATGGTTGGACAGTTTGGAAATCTGTCTACTTGATGTTTCTGTCTTGATAATTATGCCTGTATACTTTGAGGTTCAGGGTGCTGACCTTTTCTCCTGAACAAGGTAAACGATATATGTCTGACTGATTAAAGTAAGCTTGTTAACCCACTTTGAGTTGCTTTCCTTTAACAAAGCAGATCCAAGAACCTGTGGTAGCTGCAAACCCTGAGGACGCTTGGGGTGCTTGCTGCTACACTAGGTCTCTAAGCACTTGGGCACACTTCACTATAATGATATTCCCTATAGAATGACTTTACCTATAACACACTACAGAAAGTGTCTCACTTCTAAGAAGTAATTTAAACAAAGAACATACTATCAAGCAAGGAACAAAACACATACTGAAACTGATTTTCTAAAGATAATCATCTGTAAATTTAATAGAAGGGAAAAAGGCCTACCTTGTCAATATCACTTCCCAACTCCTACCTCCTTCTTCCCTCCCCTCATCTCAAGTAGAGGTTCTGCAAGAACCAGCTGGCTCCTCTGTTCCTTAGCAAAACAAATTCTATTTAGGAATGTACAAAAAAGGACAGAGGTAAGACCAGTATGCTTCTTACGGTTTTCTCCAGCAAACTTCTACTCCTAACTATAAGAGTTCTACATATGGCTTTCATAGCATCACAGAGAAATAGCTAGAAAATAAGAATTGTCCTCTACGGTCAAATATGAGCTGGACTTGAGGAAGAAATCTGGGGGAAAGCATGCAGGAAGTTTTTTTTTTCCTTTCTACAAACAGTATTTCAAAATCACATCATCTTTCTTGAAAATTTGTCCAAATTAACCAGTGATGAAACTGACTTTGTGGCCAATGATTTAAGCCTCTACAGAAATAATTGGCTGTATAGGTTATGCAGAACTGCATACTGTAAAGAGTTAATATATTGTATAAAGTATATTACTGTCATATATAACTGGAAAATTGATTATTCCTAAAGAGAAACTACTCAAGTTTCAACTTGGTAGAGAAAACATAAAAGTCTAATTTAAAAAAGTTCAAGGAAGATTTTCACATTGAGGAATAAAGGCTCTATCATTGATATTTCACAGAAATAAATCTTGAAAATATTCATCAAACTCTTCTTCCCTGTTAAAAGAAAAAAAAAGGTTAGAGATTTTCCTAGAAAGGTTTATAATAATCTGATTTTTAATCTATGGAATGAAAAATGAAGGTAACCGTTACTATTTCTTTCCACACGGGACAGGTTATCCTAAGAGTTTTTAGAATATATACTATTTATATACTGTGTAAGTATATACGAGAGGGATTTAAGGAGTAGATGGATGGCCACCTGTCAGAATCTTTTTAGCTCTAAGAGTCCATGGTTCTTCATTGCAACCTTGTCTACTTTTTGTGAGACTACTAATACATACAGCCCCTGTAGTCAAGAGATGCATTTATAACAGAAGCTGGGTTCATTTCTGTTTTATCCTCTTTGTGGCTATAGACAATTAATTTGGAATAGATTCTGGTCTCCCTAAGCATGTCACCTCTGACATAAAAGCAATCATTTTTTATACTGACTGCATTAGTTGCTAAAGACAGGGCAGAATGCTAACTTTCAGCCCAGGTTTTTAAGTTTGTTGCATTGCCTATCAATAGCAAAACTTACTGTGATTTTTCATCTGTTTCCTGCACAGGACCCCTCCAAAGTTCTCCTTCTGAAGTACTTTCTTCCTCACCACAGTTTTCTGAGAAGATTAAAATGTTGAAGTTATTTTTTAGAAAAACACATTCTGAACAGCCAATAGCCCTATATTTACATTATGACCACCAACACATTAAATTAACTGTTGAGTCTAACTGCAACTTGGTTTCTATCATTGTAACATCTTGAAAACTTAATTACATTAGCCAATAACATTAAGTACCTTTTTAAAAAAATGAGTAAAACAATAGGTGTATACCAAACAGCTTTCACTGAAACTCTCAGCAGAAAGATCAAAGATTTAGTGGCTCAAGAAATGGTTCAAGTTTCACTGAGTTAAAGTAATTATAACAATTGTCTTACTAATGAACTTCTGGGAGCGGCAGTCTACCTGCAGTGCACAAAGGATGCTTACATTTTATAGTTTTGGCTTTACTATGTTTTTTTCTCAATATACATCAGTTCTAAATAATTATTTCTGTAGACTTCATGCTTACAACAGGACTAAGATTTAAGGGACTTGATTTTCTTAGCTCTGGTGAAAAATTCCGGAAGCTCCAAGAAAAATTACCATAGCTTATTATGATAAAATATTTTCCAAATATACAAAACATATTTCCAAGAAAAAAGTATTTTACAACTAATTTTAGATGGTCCTTTCTGTATTAAATAGTACTACAAAATATTAAGTACTATATCATATAGCATTAAAATTATGCCTACACAAAGCAATATTTAGGAAATGATTTCCTGTCACTAACATAACCATTTATGTTTAAAAAAAAAAAAAAAGGAAAAAAAAGAATCAACAAGAATTCTGTTTGTCAATGCACAATATTATTTAGTTTAATACACTGTGAAAACAAAGTAGTATTGATTTGCCATGGTGGCCCTAAATCTGTTGGACTCCAATCCTTATATAAACACAAGTATCTGAACTTTGGTCCTAACCTAGTCTGTTCTGGCACAGGCGGCCAACAACAACAACAAAAGATAGGAAAAAAGAACCACTGAATACCCTGACAATCTAAATGCAAAGAAAATACCATCATGAAAGTCTGAGAATAAATAATGAACCTCAGACTTAATCAGCATTTAAACGGGAATTATTAATATTGCAATTTGAACTACATGAAAAGAGAGCATAAAATCCATTTGTTCCACTTACTAAAGCTCACTGCAATAAGGTAAAGAAAGAAAAAGGTAATTATTTCAATACATTGACAGGTCTATGATCTCATCAGTGTAAGTACTTGTAGCAGCAAGCACCCCAGCCTCGCCAGGGTGGCTGCCAACACAGGTTCTTGGATCTGCTTTGATAAAGGAAAGCAACTCAAAATGGGTTAACAAGCTTACTTTAATCAATCAAACATATATTGTTTACCTCGTTCAGGGGAAAAAGGTCAGCACCCTGAACTTCAGAGCATACAGACAGAATTATCAAGACAGAAACAGATCAAGTAGACAGATTTCCACACTGTCCAACCATTACATTCATACCAAACAATGTCTGGGTTTCAAAGCCGGGGGGCCCTGGACAACGGCTTCCCAGAGTTTCATCTGATCAAATCACAGAACATTTCTCAAAGTGAGCCCCAAAACAAAGCTACACATCAGGGCTTATATAGCCTTCTTCTGGCTCAGAGAATGTAACAACCTTACTGACCCACTGGCCAATCAAGAAGTATCTACTGAAAAACAAGCCTCCCACCCCAGGCTCCAGGTGCACTTTAGCCTAGGGGCAGGGAAGATCTTTAAAATCTACATTCCCATTACAGTACTTCCTTCAACTACACATACTGAAACTCATCCAAGGCAATTTCACTAATATCACTGCAAACATTTTAAATAAAATACTAACAGGGAGATGGCATTAATATATCACAAAGATCATATACTATGATCAGGTAAGATTTATATACCAGGAATGCAGGGCTGGTTCAATATTAGAAAAACTAAAAGCATAACTGACATCAACAAAAGCAATAAAAATCATATGATTGGATCAGCTATATAGCACAGTGGATAGAGCATTGACCCTGGAGTCAGGAGGACCTGAGTTCAAATACAATCTCAGACACTCACATTTACTAGCTGTGTGATGCTGGGCAAGTCATCATTTAACTCTGATTGCCTCGCAAAAAAATAAAACAAACAACAACATATGATTATATCAATAGATGGGTGAAAAGCTTTTGACAAAGTACAATACCCATTCCTATTCAAAACACTAGAAAACACAGGAATAAATGAAGGTTTTCTTTTTTTTCTTCTTTTTCAAGGGGGGAAGGCAGGGCAATTGGGGTTAATAGGGAGATGTGTTTGCTGCTAGCATGGAGGACATTCAGTGTGAGTCCAAATGGAAGAAGACTTCCCAGCTGATACCGTGTTTCCCCGATAATAAGACCTATCCCGAAAATAAGCCCTCCCCTTACTGTGTAAGATTCCTCTAAAATAAGCCCTCCCCCAAAAATAACCCCTATTGAGATTGCTACTGTAGTGAAGGTGATCCCCTGCGCTACACGCTACATTACAGTACCCTCTGTATGCACCGTCCCCCCCTCCGTGAAACGCACGCCGCGCTCCGAGCTGCATCCAATCAGAGCTGCAGCAGTGAGCGCATCATCTTGTTCTTCCCCAGTGATTTGCTTATTGAATAAAGGTACATTTTTTTGTTCACATTTACCTGTTTATTAAAATTGCTGTCAATGTTCATTAAAATAAGCCCTCCCCTGAAAATAAGCCCTCTGGTGTTTTTCTGTTCAAAAAATTTAATAAGACAGTGTCTTATTATCGGGGAAACACTGTAATAAAAATGACAATTCTACCTAAGTTAATTTACTTCCTTAGTGCTTTACAAATTAAACAACCAAAGAATTATTTTATAGAGCTAGAAAAAATAGTAAGAAAACTCATCTGGAAGAATAAAAAGTCAAGAATTATTGAGGGAATAAAAAAATGTGAAGGAAAAAGGATTATCGGGGCGGCCAGGTGGCTCAGCAAGTAAGAGCACCGGCTCCAGTGTCAGGATGACCTGGGAATCAAATCTGGGCTCAGATACTTAGCACCACACCCAGAAATAACTGGCCGTGTAACCTTGAGCAAGTTACTTAATCCCGATTGCTTAAAAAAAAAATTATCAAAGACATCAAACAAAAAACATGAAGGAAGGTGGTCTAGCAGTACCAGATTTCAAATTATATTACAAAGCAGTAACCACTGAATTGGACAGCTAGGTGGTACAGTGGATAGAGTGCTGGGCCTGGAGTCAGGAAGACTCATCTTCCTGAGTTCAAATTTGACCTCAGACACTTACTAGTTGTGTGACCCTGGGCAAGTCACTTAACCCTGTTTGCCTCAGTTTCTTCATCTGTAAAATGAGCTAGAGAAGAAAATAGGGTTTGCCAAAAAAAAAACCCAAATGGGGTCAGGAAGAGTTGGATACGACAGAAACAAATGAACAACAAATTCATCAAATGGAGCTTTTCTTAAAATAATAAATATTATCTATCTAAAATTAACAGCAAGCATTGTTTGTAATGCTTGAGTGGGGTATTCAAGAAGGACCAGCGCCTCTTATGGGAAGGCTTGCCAAGTCCTTCTGAGGGCTGCTCATCCACATTTGATGTTTTCCTGACACTCAACTCTCACTTATGGCTCCAAGAAGCTGTAGCATGTACAGTGGCCACACACTGGTAATCTATCTCAGCAGACAGATTAAACTAGGTTGAGGGTAACCAATGGGCCAGTCAGTAGTTAGGGGGTGTCTACCCCAAGCACGTAAAGACTACCCCCCCCCGACAGAAGGGGCAGATGAAAACAATTTGCTCCAATGGTCATGAAGGTGGCTAAAGCAGGCACTGTGAAGTACTTAGAGCCTGGTGAGACATCCAAGATGCCAACCTTATCTACTGTATCCTGGGTCATCGCCAGCCATCCTGACTTTTGTCTTGCCATTGGACTCTGATGACTCTGGAAGACAGTGAGGCTGATGACTTCTTGCAACTCTGCTTCACTTAAATATAATTCACATGTGAGTGAAGACATCACCCATGATGTCCTCTTCAAAAATGAAAGACAAACAATAGTAAACCAAAAGCCTTCCCAGTAAGCTCACGGGTGAAGTAAGGATGTCCAATCTGGTGTTGGCTATGAAAGAGAATGGTTAATCAGTGGGGCAGATCAGTTATACAATATATAGAAGCAAGTTACCATAGAACTCTAGTATTTGATAAACCTAGAAATACAAGCTTTGGGGGGCAAGAATTCATTATTCAACAAAAAACTGATAGTAGAACTAGTAAGCAGATTGACAGAAACTAAGCAGAGATCAACATTTCACATCATATACCAATATAAGGTCAAAAAGATACATTTTGATTTAGACATAAAGGGTAATATCATAAGCAAATTAGGACCTGTCAGAATTATGGATAAGGTAAGAGTTTATGACCAAACAAGAGACAGACAGAATCATAGGAGGTAAAATGGATAATTTTGATCACATGAGACTACAAAGGTTTTTGTACAAATAAAACCAATGTAGCCAAAATGAGAAGGAAAACAGGAAATTGAGGGGAAAATTTATAGCAACTTTTTCTCATAAATCCCTCATTTCTCAAATATATAAGGAACTGGATCAAACATTATAAAAATAAGAGCCATTCCCCAACTGATTAATAGTTAAAGGATATTATGAACAGGCAATTTTCAGAAGAAGAAATCAAAGCTATCAATAATAATAGGAAAAAAATGCTCTAAATCACTAATAATCAGAGAAATGCAAATTAAAACAACTCTGAGATACTACCTCATACTCATCAGATTGGCTAACATGACAGAAAAGGAAAATGACAAATGCTGGATGTAGAAAAATAGGTTCACTATCGTATTATTGGTGAAGTTGCAAACTGGTCCTACCATTTTGAAGAACAATTTAGAACTATGCCCAAAGGGCTAGAAAACTGTACATATTCTTTGAAAAGCCAAAACCACTATTAAGTCTGTATACCAAAGAAATGAAAGAAATATATATACAAAAATATTTACAACTATTTTTATATGAAAGAATTGGAAACTTAAGGGATGTCCATCATTTGGGAATGGCTAAATAAATTATGTATATAATTGTGATGGAAATACTATTGTGTTATAAGAAATAACAAAGGTGATTCAGAAATACCTGGAAAGACTTATATAACCTGAGGTAAAGCAAGCAGAACCAGGAGAACACTGTACACAGGACAGTAATATTGTAATAATGATCAACTGTGAAAGACTTACCTACTCTGATCAACACAATCCAAGACACCTAAGACAATCTTAAAGTACTCATCATGAAAATGCTATTCACCTCCAGAGAGAGAACTGATAAAGTCATGAGTGCAAAGTGAAGTATAATTTTTCCACTTTATTATTTTTTCTTGCTTTTTTTTTTGCAACATGGTTAATATGGAAATACATTTTATATGATTTTACATGTATAACTCACAAATTCATTGTTCACTTTCTCACTAGGTGGTGAAGGGGCAAAGGGGAGAGAGTTTGGAACTCAAAATGTTTTTAAAAGAATGCTAAAATAAATGATAAAATTAAAAAAAATGAAATATACATGACTTCACATATAAAATGGGCATCATATTGCTTGCCTTCTCAATGGGCAGGGGAGGGACTAGAGGAAGGGACAAAATGTGGAACTCAAAAAAATAAATATTAAAACTTTTGAAAAATGTAAAATAGAAAAAAATAAAAGAGGTTTGTTTAGAGAAAAACTTAGGGTCATTAAAAATACAATGCAATTTCCCAAAGACTCTCCTCATTTAGCAGTCCTCTGTAATACTGCAGGGCTTGATGCAGTCACTGTGAAGTCATCCTCCAGAAATAAATACCTCTGGAGGTCCTCACTATCAGCTGGGAAGTCTTCTTCCATTTGGACTTACACTGAATGTCCTCCATGCTAGCAGCAAACACATCTCCCTATATTGTGCCTCGCTTGATTAAATAATCAGAGGAATGTTGAACAAAGTTGCCTCTACTCTATTATCTTTCAAGGAATATTGTGTATGATTTTGACATATACTTGGTAACACCTTGCTAGAGTTTTTAAGGCAGTCTTCTGCTTTGACAAATCAAATGTTTTCTTATAGTGGAAAAAAGTAAAAGAGGATCTTATATTCTCTATGACTTTTTGTTAACTGAGTGAATATATAGTAAATGTAAAACTGGATGGTATAATGAATAGAGAGCAAGTCCTGGAAGCAGGAAGACCTGAGTTTAAATCTGGCCTCAGACATTTGCTAGCTGTGTGACCCTGAGCAAGTCATTTAACCTGTTTGTCTATTTCTTCATCTGCAAAACAGATAATAACAGCACCTACCTCCCAGGGTTGCTGTGAGGATTAAATAACTAAATAATTGTAAAGCTTCTAGCATACCATAAATGCCATATAAATATTGGCTATTATCTGCTATGGAATGTCATTTGTGAAAACCTGTTTCTCTTTATACCTTCATCCAGTGTGCCCTTTAACACACGTTGATTATCATGTTTTACTTAGAAAATCCTAAGACTTACAGGTCATGTGACCAAAAAGATGGAAAACTAGACATTTTCCTGATCCTCACAACTTCTATAACCTCCCCATGACAGAAATTATGTACATGAGATGAAGCAATTTCAGCTGTCTCCACAGTCTAAGACACCAAGAAACCAAATGAGGTAACAATTTGATGAATTAACAGCAGAGAAGGCTACTCAGTAGTTATGTTTTCAGATAGTCTACAAACTGAGATTTTTACATCCTCTACCCACCAGAGTCTCATCACTCCTCTACCATTACTACAGAAATAGAAAGGAGTCACATAGAACTGAGTTACTTTGTATTTTTCTTTAATTTTATGGTTTGCAAAAAATGTGTTACAATTTGTCCATGCAATTGGAGATAAAACTCTCCACACTTTGTTAAAGTGGTCATCAGAACACATACATTTGCTAGGAAGCTTGCTCTTTCAGCAGACCTGCCAGAGCTTGTGCCTCTGCTCAAACAACCTTCAAGAGTCCAAAGCCCCCTCCATGTCAAATATGGGGCATCAAAGAAGGATATCCATATCACAGTCATTTTTCAAATAATTAAAATTGGTTTTTGGAGAAACAGCCTACTCCAATGGGAAAAATGCTGACTTTGAAGATAAAGAAGACTGGTGCTTGAATCTTGATTCTGCTACTTGGTCAAATCACGTAGCTCTCTGGGATTCAGTTTCCTTACATGTAAAATGAGCTAAATCTATGATCCTACTCCATCATCAACCTCTACTCCCCTATCACACTAAGACTTCTCTTGGCCAGGCTAAACATTCACAGTTCCTTCAAATGATCTTTGGCATGATTTTGAGTTCTAATAATTGTTGGCATGTTCTTCTGTATGGACTCCAAATTGTTACTTTCCGATCTATAAATTTCACTGAAAATTCAATACAAAATTTAGATTATGATGACTGACCACAGCAAATCATTTAACCTTCTGCTCTTTGAGTAGTTTCCTTATTTGTGAAAGGAGAAAGATAATTAGATGATCTTTACTACAGCTTCATTTTCTAAAAATGGTGTTAGTAACATTAGAAATGCCCACATATGAACTATTAACCAAAATTTAATTAATTTATTCTACTATAGGAGATCAAATTTGAAACTCCATTTCATACAAGAAAATCAATTGTTTTCAACCATTAAACTGGTTTTCTTTAATACTACTACTATTCTCAACATTTTTACAATGTGTAAATTCTTGGAGTCAGGCAAAAATACTCAACCTGAATTTTTCTCCACTAGAAAAAAATATTCCATATGCCTATGAAATTTAAAGGTTTCCAAAGGAACAGTTAATTCTTTGGTCTCCAGTAGGGTTAAGGTACCATACTTATCACGTATGTTTCAGATTAAATGCTACTCTAGCATCATCATCATCATCCTTATTATCCTTTTATTTCTACTGAGTGAGATTCAATATGGTATAGAAGGGTTACTGTGCTTAAGTTGTAGAAAACTTAAGTTCTGATGGTTCCCCAGTCTCATCAACTGCCAACTACATGGCCTTACATAATTCTTAACTTGCCCTCTCAGGGTCTTAGTTGACAACCTTGTGCAAAGAGAGGGTAACATGTCACCTTCTAGAAATGAGGAAGCTAAGTCAGATAATCTCCTGAGGTTCCTTATCTCTCTAGGACTCATACAGAAAACATGGCACAGCAGAAACACTACTATATCTGGAATCAGAGAACAGGGGTTTGAATCTGTGCTCTAATACCTGTGACCATGGTTAAGTCATCACACCTCTCTAGGACTTATTTTCCTTATCGCTAAATGAAAGTGTTTGACTAGATCTCTAAAATCATCTAGCACCTATCAAAGAAGAGTTATGAAAAATGGAATATCAAACTTCCATACAGTTTTGGTTAAGTATAATCCATAGTAACTCCTTTTTCATTACTATATGGTGACGGTGCATTAGTATGAAGAAAAAATGTCATTCCATTCCAAAGAACAAGATGTGTATACAGTTCAACATACAATCCAGTTTTCAGAGATGAGGGAAACTAACAAACCAACAATCACAATAATCAATATAATAAGTAATGAAGTATAGACTGGATTGGAGATTGGGGAGATAATCATTCGACTACAAAACCTGTGACAATGGTTCCATCCCCCTGCCAGTTGTGCTATTCGAGCATCCATACTGGGCCTCCAGAGATGATGCCTGGGAGGACCTAAGCCACTCTGCTCTGAACTCCTTGGTACCATGTTTCTTTGGAAGAAGTTTGGAAGAGATATGGATTTGGAGGGGGAAAAAGATGAAGTCTGTTTAGGACATGTTGGATTTTAAATGTCTCTAGGACATCCAGTCTGAAATGTCCAATAGGCAGCTGGTGATGTGGAGAGAGTAGAGATGGATATATGTGAGTCATATGCATAAATATGGGAACTGATGAATCAGTAAAAGAAATTATGCAGAGAGAAGAGACCAAGAAAAAGCCCTGATTAGAACTATCTTCCCTCTAAAGTCCTAATTTTGATGATTTTAATAGCAGGAGAGCACACAATTCAAATAAACTTAAATTTAAGCATATGAGAGAAAATTATCCTGTCCTCTGGTGTCAGAAGATGACGGAGATATACTTATCATTCTTTTGTGATTAGAGGTTAATGCTGATTTCAGCACAACTCAAGAAACACCAAACTGAAATAACACAATGAACTAAGGGAAGAGAGATTAAAAATCTGTCAGGACTGGGGAGATACATGCAGAAATAACACTAGCAACAGATTCCCATAACAGTAAGACAATTATCAGTACTAAAATCGCATGCCACAAGTGCTATGTTTTACCATTCTAATACTTAACATTAAAAGTTAGTTTTCAATCCTTTATGGAGTCTTTGTATGACTTTAGTTTATAGAAAGACTATTTCCTAGTAGGGTAACTCAGTCAATCAATAAAGATTTATAAAGCATCTATGTGCCAGGCATAGTGCTAAGTGCTGGGGATACAAACAGAGGCAAAAGATAAGTCTCTGTCTGCCCTCAAGGAGCTCACAATTTAATGGGGGAAGACAGAAAGCAAAGAAATATATACAAAGCTATATGAAAGATAAATAGGAAATAATTAAGAGAAGATATAAGAGGGTTTGGGGAAGGTTTCCTGTAAAAGACAGGATTTGGAGAAAGAATATTTTGGGCACAAGGAACAGCCAGGAGGTCAGTGTCACTGAATTGAAGAATACCTGTTAGGGAATAAGGTATAAGAAGACTGGAAGGGTAGGAGGGGGCTATGTTATAAAGGGCTTTGAGCATTTCGTATTTGCTCTTAGAGTTTCCTGAGTAGGGCAGGTGATGTGGTCAGATCTGCACTTTAGGAAAATTACTTGGGTGGCTGAATGGATGATGGATTGGAGTAGGGAGAGATTTCAGGCAAACGGATCCATAAGTAGGCTATTGCAATAGTCCAGGCATGAAGTGATAAGGGTCTGTACCAGAGTGGTGGCAGTTTTAGAAGAAAAATGAAGGCATATTCAAAAAATATTCAGATATATCTATGTAGAGAAACATAAAGAGAGATTAAAAGGTGAAACCTACAGAACTGGGCGACAGCTTGCATATGGAAGGTGAGAGACAGTGGGTATTGAGGATGGCACCTAGGTTGTGAGCCTGAGGGCCTGAGAGGATGGTGATGCCCTCTATGGTAATAGAGAAAAGTAGGGAAGAGGGGGGAAGGAATTTAGAAGGGTTAGAGGAAAAGATAATGAGCTCTGTTTTGGACATATTGAGTTTAAGGTGTCTTCTGCACATCCATTTTGAGTCTGAAAAGCAAATGGAGATGCAAGATAGGAAGTCAGCAGAGAAATTAAGGCAGGATAGGTAGATTTGAGAATTATCCACATAGAGATGGTAATTAAATCCAAGAGAGTCGAGAGATTCACCAAGTAAAGTAGTTTAGAGGAAGAAGAGAAGGGGGCCCAAGGGATAACTGTGATAGACACCCAAGGCTAAAGGACATAATCTAGAAGAGGATTCAGCAAAGGAGATTGAGAAGGAATGTTTAGAAAACCTATAAAGTATCAATGAGGAGAGACTGATCAACAATGTCAAATGTTACAAAGAGGCAGAGGAGAATGAGGATCAAGGAAAGGATAATTAGGAAATCACTGGCAACTTGAGAGAACAGTTTGGATGGAATGATGAGGTTGGAAGCCATATTATAAAGGATTAAGAAAAAAAAACATTTCAGGGCAGCTAGGTGGAACAGTGAAAAGAGACTGGCCCTGGAGTCAGGAGGACCTGAGGTCAAATCCGGCCTTAGACACTTAACACTTCCTAGCCGTGTGACGTTGGGCAAGTCACTTAACCCCAATTGCCCTGCCTTCTCCCCTCCAAAAAGAAAAAAAAACACATTTCTTAAACCTCATGACCTCTTTTAGAAATTTCATTAACTTCCAAGAAATCACCAGTTTAAATTTTATCTATCTCCTAAGATAGGAGATTTTCTGACTCTAGAGAAGCCACAAATTTTACCTGTGCTCTAGAAATTTACAAATAAATCCACAACATATTTCTAACAAAATATTTACAAGCTACATAAAATTAAAGTACATAACAAAGTACCAGATTATACTCAATAACAATTTATTAAGCACTTATATGCACAGTAATGCAATGATAAATCCTAACCTATTTTTAACAAATTAAACATTCTTATTTAAAGGTTTATTTTTTTAAATTGACCAGAAAATGACTTGTTGCCAAAATTCCTTTTGTTTCCTCACAGCTCAATAATCAAGCAGGGATTTTAGACGGTATTCACATTAGTGCCACATGTATTACTAAATGTATTGCTTAGGTGGCCCCTGACCAGAACAGAGATTCCTAAAGTTATAAGAAAAGATTTTTTTTTTTTTGGAGCAATCGGGGTTAAGTAACTTGCCCAAGGTTATACGGCCAGTTATTTCTGGGTGTGGTGCTGAGCGCCTGAGCCCGGGATTCGATCTCCAGGTCGTCTCAACACTGGAGCCGGTACTCCTACTCCCTGAGCCACTTGGCCACCCCTAAGCAATTGGGGTTAAGTAACTTGCTCAAGGTTACACGGCCAGGTGTTTCTGGGTGGGTGCTAAGTGTCTGAGCCCGGGATTCGATCTCCAGGTCTTCTCAACACTGGAGCCGGTGCTCTTACTTGCTGTGCTACCTGGCCGCCCCAAGAAAAGATTTTCTAAAAGGTAGGGGGGAAAGAAGTATGGGGAAATGGTCTCAAGAAAAGTAAAGAGACATTTTTTTTGCCACTTTGGAATTAAAAGAAAACATGCTCCAAGGCACATATGAACCTATAAAGTAAACCTACTTTATAGGAGAATGAATTATATATATTAAGTCTCCTGATAATTTGGAACTATCTTCAAGTAGTTAAAATCTTGCTGTTCTCTAATGCTAAAATGATTAAAAATATATTTGTGTGCTCCCTCCCTATTTCTACCAGTTATTTAAAATTCTTTAAATCACCTTTTCTGTTTGTCTCTAGAACTGACATGTGTCTATTAATTTTGTACTAATCACCCAATATTCCGGATTAAATTTCTCCACTAATTTATTTGTAAATAGATATTAAAGAATGAAGCAGCTAAAATCTCTCAAAAATAAAGACAAGGTAATCTGGCATGTTTTTAAAATGTTAAAAGAAATTTTAGTCACAGCTAATAAAATTATCTACATTAATCAAAAACACCAAAATTACAGTTATTAACTCACTCAAATAAACAAAGAAGCTATGATTTCATCATCATTGAGAATTCCCAGAATGGGGACCCTCTACCAGATTACAACCAACCATGATTTATCAGACCTAGAGTGTCACCTTTTGATACAAAGAGGCTAAGTGATGTGACCAAGGTCACCTAGTCAATAAGTATCAGAGGAAGAATTTCAACCAAAGTCTTTTTAGTTTCAAAGGGAACCCCTTCCAATCAGCATGCTAAGAAGATGCCTCTCAATAATTCACATGATTCAAATCTTCAGAATTCCATGGGAATAATCCAACTCTAATACTTACCATTATCTGACCCTTCTGATTTCTCTGAGGGAGAATGTTCTGAAAAGAAAATTGCACACTCATTAAAGCTTTACTATAAAACACTCTGCAAATAACATGCTATGGTACTGATAAAGCAGTGCCATAAAGTTTATGTTCTTTGTTCTCTGAATATCTAAAATTTGTCAGCTGTGTCTTCCCAATTAGGACATAAATCTCCTTCAACCGCCTGTGTTTCCTACCCCTTTTGTGTACATCTGCTCTCCAGAATGGGAGGCACAGCCCTCAGAACTTAGTCTGGCATGCCCCAAACACTTACTGAATGATTGGGCAGTCAAGGTAAATTAATAGCTCCAATGCAGGGAGTGGTCACACTTGTCTGACCATAGTTGATTCCATCTGCCTATCTATACTATAAATCTTTTACTTCTTAAAACAAAGTTAACTAAAAACTAGAAACACAGCAAAAAAACACAGATCACAGAATGGCCAAATAAATTGAGCTATATAAATATGACAGAATATTATTTAATCATAACAAATATGAGGAATCCAGAGACACATAAGAAAATTTAAATGAACTGAAGGAGAATGAACCAGAAAAACAAGATATACACTGAGACTGTTCCAAAAGAATGAAAGCTTCTCAAGGGCAAACTATGTTCATGTCTGTCACATTCCTGGGTCCTAGCATAATGCCTAGCATATAATAAGTGCCTAATAAATGCTTGTTGATTAAAATAATAATGTAAAGGAAATAAACATTAGAAAGAAGCCAATTCTAATTCTAAATGAAGCCAAACAGTTAATGCTGGTTGGTTTTATTGTTTTGTAGTCCTTCTTACAAGGGAAGGGTCACTGGATAGGTGGAAAGGCATTATACCTAGACATGACTGTGACGTAAAAAACAAAAGGCATTAATAAAATGTTAACTTAATTAAAAAAAAAATAAACCAAAGCAGATTAGTAGATAGCCTAATCTATTTCTTCATCTATTACATAATCTCTTTCTTGCTATGAAATCAGGTTATAATTTCAGGATAATAATCACATAAGGAAATTACTGAACTGTTGCAAGTATAATACACTGTTCAAGAGGCAACTCAACCCTCAGAAGCAGAAGTGTGGATGAATGAGAAAGCTAGACAGCCATAAATACTCAAAGTGGAATTTCTAACATTTGTTTACACAAGTGCCCACCTATTATCTCTCTGAATCATATACAACATTTGGGGGCTCAGAAGTATATCCCAAGAGAAGTACAAATGGAGGTAGGCTCCTTGGGAAGAGATAAGCCTTGAGATGGCAACAAAAGGACTCTCACATTATATACTTCTGTATAACAGGATAATGCCTGGCTATGGGAAATTTCACTATATAAAATTATAGTTATACACACACTCCCACATAATATCATTTTACATTATCCTTCCACACACAAACACATACCTGGACTTAAAAAATACCCAGGAAACATTAAGAAAAAAAAGAAGCTTAGGTGGTTACTTTTATTTCCTCCTCACAATCATTTACATTTGCACAGCACTACTAGAAAAATTTCTAGAAGTCTTTACATCCTTAAAATACTTTGCAAACAAAACATTAGTTTTCACAACACCCCAAGGACATTAGAGGCAAGAATTGTTTTTCAGTACCAGACACAGTTAGAGGCACAAAACAAAGGCCTTCACCTCCATAGGCAATTTTCTAAGAATTTAAGTTACAGAGAAGGTGGTGACTTGAATCAGTACAAGGAGCTCCCTCATCTGGGAGTTCCCTAAAGTAATGAAATCACTCCACTGCATTTCCTAAGTGAAGGCAAATTACAAAAAAAGGAAAAAATAGTTAGCACTTATAAAGTACTTTAAGGTTTGCAGAATGCTTTACATATGCTTTCTCATTTGATCCTCATACTAGGCTCTCTATTAGAGTGATAAAAAGTTTAGCTGTTAATCTGTTGTTGTTGTTGAGTCATTTCAATGGTTGGGCTCTATGTGACCACATTTGGATTTTCTTGGCAAAGATACTTGGGCAGCTAGATGGCACAGTGGATAGTGTGGGGCCTGGAGTCAGGAAGGCTCATTCAGTATCTTTGATAAGAAAACCACAAATGAGGGTCATGAAGTCAGACACCACTGAAAAAATGACTGACCAGCAAAGATATTGGAGTGGTTTTCCATTTCCTTCTCTAACTCATTTTCTAGATGAGAAACTGAGGCAAACAGAGTTAAGTGACTTGCCCAGAGCCACATAGCTAATAAGTGTTTGAGGGTGCATTTGAACTCAGGAAAATGAAGTCTTCCCTTATTCCTGGGCTGGCACTCTATTTACTGAGCCTCCTCACTGACCTATATTACTCTAAGCCAAGGGTGGGGAATCTGTCACAAAGCAAGGCAGAGAGTCAGATCTCCCCTATTGAGCACAGTTCTGCTTTCCCCAATCACCTTCCATTCCAAGTGGATGCCCCATAGGCCAAAGCTCAGTAGGCATGGTCTCTTTAAGGCCTGCATGAGAGAACTAATAGGCAGAGATATCAAACTGTAAGACAGGTATGGCTTGCTCTGCCAAGAGCCTAACAAATGTTTTTTTCTTGTTCATTTTCTCCAATATATGAATATAAAAGCTAAATACTTGGCAACAACCTAATAAAAACAAGATTTATTCATTCAATAAGCACATATATATATACTATAATTTTGGGTAGGCTAAGGTTTTGATGTGGAGAAACACCAAGAAGGCCGACCTGACTAATTATGTAATTGATTTACTCAACATCCCATACCATTTCAGAGCTCAGAGTAAATCTGAATCCTATAAAAGGCCTTAGAACACATTCCACCTATATTTCTGGTCCCTCAAACCCAGATAAGGCTTGGGATAAGCTTCTTGGATACATTTTCACCTAGTTCTTTATTCCTGCAACTAAACTGGCATCTGGGAACAATAATCTACCTTTCTTTATGTATGTACATGAATTTAGGGAGATCCAACATGTTCCTTGTTGACTAGTTGCTTGAGTAACTATTTTATATGTATCATATATGTTCTTACAAGGCAGGGACTCTAAAAAATGTAGTATGTAGAATAATGAGCACATAAATGACTATTAGTGACCCTAAAATAAAATGGTCTAAACTAATAAAATTTAATTTTTAATAATAACATAATTAAGAACTGATTACTCCAAATTAAACCACTTACATTTTTATTAAAAATTATAAAGTACATATGTGCATGTTGAATGAATAAATCTCTACAATTCCTATTATTATTTTTGAATTGATGAAAAGGCTGAGAGACGAGACAAAGTGAAAATTCTGCTCTAAGCCCTATTTCTTAACACAATGTGAATGATATGTTTCCTCTACCATTTAAATAACTTGGTCAAGCTTGAACCTAGGTCAAAATACATGAAAGGGCATTTATAATTTGGGTATTTGCGTTTATGTTCCAGACTTGTGATTTCACTAGTGTGGGGAATTCATAACGCGGAAACTAACTTTATTGATGCAGACTAGCAACTCATCTGTAACTGAGAGCCTTAGAGAGTTGTCAATGATACTAAAAGGCTTCTCTTGTCCAGGGTGACATAACGATTACACTCTCGGGTAGAACATGCCATCGGGATTTCCTAATTTCAAAACTGGCCCTCAGACTACTACACTTCACCATGGAATAATTCACTAGAAATAACAAGGGAAAAAAAATATGGTATTTATATTTCCATAAGTAGAACAAGACAGCCCTCTCCTGTCCAAAGATATAATTCAGCTTTAGCTTTGAAATTCCTACATTAGCATGGGACTAGATCAAATTCATTAAAATATTTTCTTTCTAAGTTGTCTGCTCGCTTCTACTGATTATCCATTATAATGATAGCGAATTTAAAGTCCATTTTTTATCATGGGCCCACAGAAAAAAAGAAGTTACTCTAAGAGTGAGACTTAAAATATAATTCATCTAAAATTTTTTGAAAGACAGACCTCAACTTTTAGATTCGGGAGTAACCTCAGATATCACTTGGTTCAATTTCCTCATTTGTCAGAGGAGAGTCTTACCCAGTCACACAGATATAGCAAAGGAGGGATTAGGATTCAATTTTCTTGACTTTCTCCCCATTGGCAAGTTACAACTTTTGAGATGTTTAAGACATCTGGAATTTCCCCTTACATCTTTTGCATTTTATATCTGAAGAACAGAAGTCAGGTTCAATTTTATATTTACAAATGGATTTATACATTTTAAAGTCTTTTATACACATAAATTATCTATTGATTTCCTCATACCTTTTCCCTTCTTTTTCTTGGAAATCTGCATTTTTGAAGAAGATAATTTGGATTTTTCATGTGATGATCCTTCACAATCTTCCTTAGTTCTATCCCTTATCTTTTTTGGTTTGACTTCTTTTCTCCTTTATGTTAAAAATTAAACAAAGAGTAGACTTTATATAGAATTTTCCAAAGAAGCAGCAATGTGTAAAAAAGTGTCAATTAAGAATTAGGAATTATAATTATAATGATAATGATGATTATGGCGATAGTAATAAAAATAATAATAATAGCACTTATATAGTGCTTTAGAGTTTGCAAAGTGTTTTACATATGTTATTTCATTCAGTACTCACAACAACCCAAGTTACAAAGGAAAAAACTGAGGCAGAAAGAGTCTAAGTGCCTAGAGTCATAGAGTTAGTTAAACATCTGAGGCAATATTTGAACTCAGGTTTTTCTGACTCTAAGTCCAGTACTCTATCCTTTATGCCACCAAGGAATAGTTGCCTTTTGAAAAATGCAAGTGAAATAATGGAACATTATAAATATAATCATATTTTAATGTTATCTTGAAAGGTTTCTAGCACAGAAGCTATGCTACAAGAAATAGGCAACACCAATTGAAAATGAAAAACACACTCAAAACCATGACCTATCACCCCCCCCTCCCCCTCTTCAACTTATTTTTTCTTTCTAGGCTGTTCCTGATATTGGGAGACAAAGAAGTTGGGTGGTGTTGGGAAGAATGAATAAGAAGACTAAACTGAAGAAATTCTTTTTTTCCAAACTCTAATAGGCAAAATATTTAATGAAGACTCCAAATATTTCAATGGTACAATGACTTTGATCTCTAATATCAATGTAATTATATTGAATGTCACAGCTTATTGCAAGTAAATTTATTAAAAGGGATAAAAGAAATTACTTCACATTTGCACTGATTGCTTTTTAAGAGACTGCTCCATCTAAAATCTCACCAAAAATACTAATAAACTCTAAAGTAGCAAGCAAATGTTTATGAACATCCATAACATATAACATCTGTAGACAGGTCAAATTAGTGACACACAAGAATACTACTTTTTATGTGCTGTATGATTCCTCTATAGTATGCTAGGATTCTTTACTTAATCACTGAATATCCATTTTATAGGATTTGGTCCATAATTTTACTATGTTAAGTGACTGTTCAATTTTAGAGTTTTTCTCTGATTTTAGGACATACTATTGGTCGTTACCTGTAATCTAAGGCCAAGTCCTTGATCAAAACAAAGCACCTCAACTGTAACATTGTTCCTATAGGAAAATGTTAACTGTTATATGGAGATGTTTTATGATATGATTTACTGCAAAGCAATGAACCAAAAAGTTGTAGTATCTGAGAAAAGGCTCTCCACCAAAAATTTCAACACCCATCCACTGCACCCATATAGGACTATGAGATTATAGATTATACATACTTAAAATACTTAGTACAGTGCCTGGCATTCAGTAGGTACTTAATAAATGTTTGCTGAATGACTGATCAAGAATGGATGATGAGCAAGCACCATATTCCTGGCTTACAAGGGCATATAAAGGAATCCTGACATTCTATGTAACTATCCAAACATTTGGCCAAGCAAACAACCCTCAAACCAATATTTAGGCACCTAATGTAGGTAAATAAACACCTACTTCAAGGGTACTGATCCAGTAGTAGATATGCTACTTGAGATGCCCAAATGAAATTTGTTTTAAAGATTACATTACCTGTGATGAAAATTTAGTCGGAAGGAACATTCTTGGCATAGTCCTAAAAGAAATATAAGTGGTAAAATTTACTTAACTGAATTTGGATAAGCAAATTATCACACCATTTTTAATTTTGCAAATTTTCCTTTTTTCCCAAATATTCTTTCTCAAGTAGTATTAATGGCAATAATTTGCTAAAGAAATAATGGGCATATTATCTGTCCCTCCTAACCTCAAAAAGATGTCATAAGCATAATAAAAAAAGGATTGATGGAGAAATAAAGTTAGAAAAGCATATCCAACTGACTTAAAAATATTATAACACTGCTGTAGGATGAAAGAAGGGGAAAAGGGTTATCAGTATGTTTGATAAATTAACAGAGATTGCTGCCAACACTGACTTGAATCAATTCAAAGAATTCTAAGAACAACAACCAATTTCTATATAATATCTTTACTCTTAAGAGACCAATGAATTTGCAACTACAGTTAAAGCTCCATCTTTTAGATGCTTGATTATCCTGGCTCCTTGATCTTGATCCCACTGGCTGACCTTTAGATGAAACAATAGTAGGAAATGATCAGAAGCAAGGAATGGAGATCAGATTCAAATACTTTTTTTTAATACTTTTTACCAGCAAATAGTGGCCATTAAGTGCTTAGCAGGCACAGTAAATGCTTTTTCATTGATAAAATAAAATTTTTAGATTATCTATGAATTTCCTTCATCTACAATATCAACCAGTCCATTAATACTGATTAAATAGTGATAAAATGCTACTTTATTTTTCTTCAAAATATCTACATGATTTAGGAAAGAACAGAGACCTATTCCCATATGTGTGCCCACAGAAAAAGTAAATCAAGAGCAACCAAATATCTTGGTCAAGTTTATGTGATAAATTACCAGAATCTTGGTTGTTAGATTTCCAATTTAGTATTCTGCTTGAAAAAAGTGGTGGTAGCCTACCTAGCTTGTCATTCCAGGTCCTAAAGAAGGCCAAATTAAGCAAGGTATGTAACCAGGTATGAAAGCTGGTGTTGTGTATAAACAGTTGAATGTGCATACTCCTAATGCATTCCAAATTCAAGTATAAAAGATTTCTGAATTTTCTACTATCATATATTATTCATACTTTTGTCTTCTCCCCTCAAATGCATGGATAACTAAGTATGTTTATCTCCAAAATCTCTTGCAACAGCTCCACCATGCCAGTCAAGAGACAATGAATGGTATCTTATAAAACAATTTTCTCTCATTGCACTTATGTGAATTATCTCCACTGTGATACATCAGTGGTGTATAAGTAACCTCAGAATACTTTCTATACTGAAGAATGCCTTTTTGAACAGACAAAGCCCCATGCTTTCAGAAATTATTTTTAGATTATCCATGCTCCCCTTTATAAATGCAGATAATTGAGAACTGATTAAATGGTTTTTAAAGTTTTTTCCTCTGATAATATATGGATATATATCTTAATCCTAAAACTAGTGGCACTCCATTTTGACAAATACAGAATTATTTTTACAAACTACTGAGGCACAATTATTAACAATAAGTATAGATGATACTTATGTAAAACTTTAAGGTTTAAAAGGCACTTTATGTTATCTTATTTGATCCTTACAACAATCCTGTAAGGTGAGCACACATCTAGTAATAGTAAGAAGAGATAACACAAAACTGACATGCTAACTTCTTCATTAAGCATAAGAATTTATTAAGCAACTAATATGCGGTAGGTTCTGGGGACACAAATACAAAACTGAGACAATCTTTGCTCTCAAGGAGCTTATGTTGTGAGGGGAATACCCCATATTTACCCATAAGTAAATACAGGAGGCATACATAATAAACATATGACTTTTGGAGGGGGGTAATAACAAATAATAACAGGGAACTCAGAAAAGGTCTCTTACAAGAGGTGAAATTTAAACTGAGCCTTGAAGGTAGCTAAATGCTTCAAGAGATCAAAATAGTAAGTGAAGCACTGCAGGCAAAGGGGGATGTACAAAGTATGTTGTAAATGGAGAACAGCAAGTAGACTAATTTTGCTGGAGTATGGGGTTCATGAGGCTATGGAGTAAGGGGCAATCAACCTATAAAGACAGGTTAGAGCCAGACTGTGAAGAGCTTTAAACACTAAACAGAGAAGACTGTGTTTTAACTTAAAAGCAATATGGAGCCAGGAGAAAAAAAAAAAACACTAGAGCTTCTTGAACCGAGAAGTCCATTGGAAATCATGAGGCAATGGATAATTTTTAGGAAGTTGCTTAATTTTAATTTGTAATTGTAGACCAACTAATTTTCTGATAATTGACATATGATTTCCAATTTTGTCTTATCTGCTAATGAACATTAATTGTTTTAAGTAGTTTTAGTTAGATGTCATGTTAAATTAAAACAATCCTTTTCAGATCAACTTACTTAATTTCACAAGTGCATTTCTCTTTTCACCATGTTCAATGTAACCAAAATTCACTTCCCAGCTCTTTAATCCTTCTTTTTCATCGCATCGTTTATTTCCACAGAAAAACTGACCTGAAAAAAGTGTCACATAGAAAATTCTCCTTAAGTAATAAATTAGTTAAAATAGTGTGTGCCTGTTTCATTTCTGACCTGCATGATGTAGCATTACTGTTGTTCAGTTGTTTTCAATCATGTCCAACTCTGTGACCGCATTTTGGGTTTTTCTTGGCAAAGGTACAAGAGTGGTTTGCCATTTTCTTCTCCAGCATGATATAACATTAGCTGTCACCTAAATCTAAAATCTAGATCTAAAAATAGTTTATATCTAATCTGGAATTGAAATGGAAACATATCCTAGACAATATAAAGTCAATTTTCCAAAAACTCACACACCAAACTGGCCATGTTAAACAATATTATCACTAGTTCTTAATGCTGTGGCAGTCCAGGATAGAGGGTCAGCCTTGAAGTTAAGAAAATCTGCATTTAAGTTCTGACACATTCTGGCAGCGGGACCCTCTGCAAAGTGAGTCACTCAACCCTTCAATTCCCCAGGCAACTCTTAGGTTAAGTTGTGGAAGACATGCCAATCTTCACTGGTAGAAGAAATTCTTTCTGGGAGTTCTCTACCCCAATTAAATTTCAGATCCCAATTGCTCCTATAAACAAAAAAATACTGTGTCAACAGTATCAAAATTACCAGATAAAAAGCAAAAAAATTCATTTAGATTCCTCAATTCCCTTGCAAGATGGATACTCTCAAATTATATGACTTCCTGCCATTCAATTTAGCTTGCATCTTTGGACAGCTAAATTTGTACTTGACACAAGCAATGCATTTACTTCATGGACTTAACATTGGACAATATAAACAAGCACTAATGATAACAGGATAAATTAAAAACAACTTATTCAAAATTTTTATAACAAAAGTAGTATTTTCAAAACACTATAAAAGTCTCTAAACGGTTTTACATAGAAATATCATGTGTAAAAGCACTATGCAAATATGTTATTAGTAAATATGTTAAAATATCATGAATAATTGTGGAGCAAAAATAATCGCTTCTAATTACTATCTGAAACACTATTCTGATATAACTTTTAGGTGAAAGTTTATGAAGAGGTTACAACAGGTGATTAGTGAGCCTAATTTTCCCTCTATCAATAATTTAGAATAATCAAATAGAACCATTTTCCAAACAATGGGAGTCAGTCAGTCTAGAAGATCCATTAGTGTCAAAGTAATATTTACTTTCTGTTTTCAAAATGTGGATTTGGCTATCATACAGTAATACCTCTATTAGTAGAGTAAATAGGATCCATTAACATACTTTCTTGTCAGAAACCATTAAGGGAGGGAAAAGTAACAGGGGTGGCACAGTCAAGCACACCAAGATGTCAAAAAAAAGGGGGGGAGGGTCACATTATGAAAACAGCATAAAAATATAAACTAAAATAATATCAAATGTGCAAGAATACTCATCAGTTAGGCTGTTTTCTCTGAGTTAGAGCATATTTATTTACACCAATTAACCTTTACTTATTCTGTCAAAGATCTACAGGAGCTAGAGATAAAAAGAGAACAAGGAAATCATTCCTACCTTCAAGGAGCTTATGCATATAAACTACTGTGGGAATACAATGCATAGAAAGAGGGACATAAGCGGAGAACTTGATCTGAAATGAAAGAGTTTTGTGGGCAGAAACGGAGAGGAAGCATACTCCAGACCTGGGCAAATGCAGGTAGTGACTTAATATGTGTACATGTTATACTATCCAACTCCAACAAAGTATAAGCCCCATGAGGACCGGAATGGTTTCACTTCTATCTTCACAGCCCAGCACTTAGCAAGACACTGGGCACAGAACAGGCTCTAAATAAGCTTGCTATATGGAAAGCAGCAGGTGGACTACTTTGTGTATCATCATATAGCCCAGTATGGCTAGGAAGTAGAGTACATAAAAAGCAATAATATGAAATAATGCTGCAAAGGTGGAGTCCTTTTAATCTCAGGTGGTAAAGTTTGCATTTGATCTGGCTCCAGATTGAACAGGGAAGGGGGAAAAGTCTGAACTTAAGAGAAGATTTAATTTTGGAAGAAGAAAACTAGAGATAAAATTCGGGAGAGCTAGAGAAGTTTAAAGAGAAGGGTTCAAGCCAAAGGAAAGGGAATGTGAGGACCTAATGGGAAGACAAAGAAAGACCTGGGGAGTAGAAAGAAGGAAGACAACTCTGGGAAGAAGAGGGAAAAACTGGAAAGACCAGGTCATTGGAGAAAGAAGACAAGGCAACAGATAGGCTGGTGAATATATAAAAGGCATGAGGAAGTGAAGGCGGTACGGAGAAAGCAATAGTTTTCTGCTGAGGCAAAACTGGATGTGTGCCTCTCAGTTGCCTTGAGAAGTTGTCAGTAAAAGTGACAAATGGCGAAGAAACAAGTGCAACATGAATGGAGAAACCCTTGCCATGGCTTGTAGAGGTGTTTCTGTGTTTCTGACACAGCCAGGTGACTGCTATCTCTGCTGACAAAAACACACAGGAGTCTGAGGAAGGAAAAGGTCATGAAGAGGCAGAAGGGAATCCTGCACCCTCTTGTTTCCAAGAAGAAAAAGCAAAAGAACAGTTGTGCTGATCTCTATGAAGCCCTGCCTAAAGAGAAAGCTGGCAGAACACAGCTGAGCTACAGGGTGAAGAAAACCCAAGAATGGTCATGAGAAGAGAGAAGGGATTGGTGGCTCATGACTGAGAGAGACTGAGGCAGTTAACTGTCATCTGATACTGAGAGAAGGCTCTTCTGTCTTCCTGGGGCATGTATGCAACATGAGACAAAGCCCCTCCCAAGAACTGTCAAAGCAGATGACTTCTACTCATTTACCTCTAATAATTCTCATGGACATACATAACACCAAAAAGAATCTAAAATGCACTTCTAAACAGAAGGTGGTCATCAGCACAAAAACCAGAGACATGGGTGATATTTTTACTGCTGCCATTGGTCAAAGGTGAAGGCTTTAGTGGAGAAAGATAGAATAGTGATTTAAGGAGATGTACTCTCCCAGTGATGGGGGAACAGCCAAATTGTGGCACATAAATGTAATGGAATATTACTATGCTATAAGAAAAAAATGAATATGAAGAATTCAGAGCAGCATGAGAAGATATAAATGAACTTATACAGAATGAAGTAAGAGCAAGCAAAACAATATACATAATGGCTAAAACAAGGCAAAGAACAACTAAAGTGAATAGTGTAGAATTATGATGACCAAGTTTGTCCTCAGAGAAGAACTGAGTGTACCTCCTTCCCATTTGCCAGACTGGGGGACTATGGATGTGTATTATTGTATGTGCTGACAAAATAACTTTTTTTGGTGGTGGTGGTGAGGCTTTTTGTTCTTTTTTTAAATCATTTGTAATGGATGGCTCACTGGGTAGGGATATGAATATATCAGAAAATAAAGGTGATGCAAAAACAAACAAAAAGATAAAATAAGATAAACAATAAAAGACGATAAACTGCCAAATAAAAAAAAAAAAGAAAATGCCACTTGAGGACAGGATCTGAATTTCTAGACCACAGTTTTGAAATATAAAAAAAGGTATCATTAAAATCTGCTAAAATGAGAACTACTAAAATATGGCTCATGTAAGGCTATAACTTATTCACAAATAACAAGACATATAATAGGGAGTGTTGGTGTGGCAGAGTTGCATACTCTAAGAAAACATACTCATGTGAAGAAATTCAAGAACTATAAAGGGCAACCACAGAGGCAAATATCAAGTGAAGCTCAACACGGATAGGAACAGAAGCAATACAGTCATCAGTATATTATACAGGTCACCTGGGCAGAAAGAGGAACTAGGTAAGATTGGGGAACAGATCAGAGCCTAGCATAGAGGCAGGATAATAGTAAGTGATGGGAGATTTCCAATTACTCAAACATCTGCTCTTTAGGCTGAAACTGGAACAACTGATATCTTCCTGACTTGCTTTAATGCTGATTTTATCCTTCAAAAAGTGGAGAAACTAATCAGGGGAACATCTATACTGGATTTAATTCTCACTGACAAGGAAAGACTGGTTACTGGGGTGGAAATGACTGAAACCATAAGGGGAAGTGACTGCTCCATCTTTAAATTTTATAACACAAAGGGAAAGTCAAGCAAGCATAGTTTGACATACACCCTCTATTTTAGAAGAGCAAATTTTAAAGGGTTCAGTTTAGAAAAGATAGTTAGGATCCTATGAACTATAATTCTATAAGGGAAGTCAGCACTAAAGAGCAGTGGCACTAAATTCTTAAATTCTGAAGATACTAAGAGAAACAATTCCAATGAGGAAAAGGGGAAGAGAATGATGTAGCTACAAAGAGAACTAACTCTTCGACCAACTTAAATAAAATTTAAATTAAAATTTAAAGTAAATTTAAAATTAAACCAACTTAAAAATTAAATAAAAAAAAATAAACATGCACAACAAGGCAGGTAAAAGAGAATGCCTACTAAAAAATGAGTGGTATAGTCCTATAAGACTAGAGCCAAGAATATTAAAGTTCAAAACGTGCTATGGCCATCAAAGAAAACTAAAGATGGTGAAAAAATCTTAGGGTAACAAAGTTTTTTGTTTTATTTTATTTTTTTTAGCTATATGGGGGGATTGGGAGTAGATCAAAGAAGGGACAGGATAGTGGTGATGGACAACGGAGAAAGAATAGCTGTTCAATTATTATTTTGCTTCTGTTTTCTCTAAGGAAAATGATCTCTGAACTGGAAAGAACAGGGGAAAATGGCTCCCAGGGAACTAATATGAATGATAATTAGGGGAAAAATAAGAAAGAACCAAGCTGTCCTTTAAGACCTCAGGATACTAGGCCTGCATAACTACATCCTAAGATAACGAAAGAACAGGTAGATGTGATTGCCAAAACTCTAGCAGCAATCAGTGAAAGAATGGGGAGAATGGAAGAGATACTACAGGACTGGAGAAGAGCAAATATCCTGACATTTGAAAAAAGGAAAGAGAACAGAGTCAGCAAATTACTAGCTAATCAACCTGATTTCGATTCCTGACAAAATTATATAATGTATTATTAAAACTATAATTAATTAACAAGTAACTAGCTTTATCAAGAACTGATTATACCAGACTAACATTAATTCCTTTTTTGATAGTTACTGGACTGACCCATTGAATTACTAGACTACTAGATTATCAGAGAGAATTTACCTAGATTTTGGCAAAGTATTGGATAGTGTTTCATGATATTCTTGGGAGCAGGGGAAGGAAAATAAGAGCTAAATGATAGTGTAGTTCAGAGAAACTGTGGAAAGACAGGCACACAAACACTGCTGATAAAGCTGTAAACTGGTTCAACCATTCAAAAAATATTTTAATTATGCTATGAAAGTGACTAAACTGTTCATAGCATCCTCTGTCAGAGATACCACTGCTAGGAGGTCAAAGGCAGAAAGAAAAGTACCATATACACAAGAAATATTTATGGCAGCATTTCTGCAGGAGCAAAGAACTAGAAATATGGTAGATGAAGAAAAGACACAAGCTTAGGGAGACAAATTTACTGATGCAAAATGAAGTAAACAAAACCAGGAAAACAATACAAATAATGCAAAAGGAATGAACAACAACAGAAAACTCAAGAGCACTATATAAAATATATGAGCAAGCCTGTCTTTTTTCTCTCAAAAAAAAATGCATCTCCTTTTCTTTTTGCCAAGGCAAGCTTCTTTCTATTTAAACTCTTTGTTAATATGGCATGGCTCTCTGGTGAGGGGAGAAAGGAATGTATACAAAAATGAAGATGACATAAAAATAAGATATCAATAAAAATATTTAAATTAAAATAAGAGAGAAACTTGTCAACAGACCAGGCCTGAAGTATGATCATTAATGATTCAATGTCAACTTGGAGTAAGATCTCTAGGGCAGAGCCTAGGATCTGTGCTTAACTCTCTGGTATTTAAAATATTTGACAAAGGCTTGAAGAAAGGCATTAATGGCATTATGAACCAAAGTTAGGTGGGATGGCTAACACATTAGATGACAGGACCCAAAAAAATCTTGACAGACCAGAAAACTGTTCCAAAACAAGTAAGATGAGATTTAATATAAGTGTAAAATCTAACCATTACTTGGGTTAAAGGAATCAACTCAAAAATACAAGATTGGGGAGGTAAAACTATGTAGTTATTTATTTGAAAAAGAAACCCAAAAAAGCTAATGGAAATTTAGGTTGCATTAAGAAAGGCACTGTGGGGGCAGCTAGGTGGCACAGTAAATACAGCACCAGCCCTTGAGTCAGGAAGACCTGAGTTCAAATCCAGCCTCAGACACTTACCACCTGCTAGCCATGTGACCTTGGGCAAGTCACTTAACCCCAACTGCCCTGCTTTCCCCCCTCCAAAAAGAAAAAAAAGGCACTGTGTCTAGGAAGGTGATAGTCTAGATTCAGCCTACCCTGGTTGGACCATATCTGGAGTATTCTATTCAGTTATATTAAGAACACTGGAAAGCTATGACAGTATGCAAAGCCAGGAAAACAGGAGAGCAAAAGGTTTCAATTTCATTTAGCACAAGAACTGAAGTAATTAGGGATGTTTATCTGGATGAAAAGAGAATAGCAAAGGGAGATGTGATAGCTGTCTTCAAATATTTGAAAGATTGCCCAAGAGTACAGAACCAGGAGCAACTGGTGGAACTTCCAGTGGCAGATTTAAGCTCGATTATTTAAGTAGAATGGGTTGCCTTGGGAGAGAATGGATGTTGTCTCACTGGAGATTTCTAAGGAAATATGTCTACTTGTCAGGTATGTTATGTAGGAGCTTCAAGAACAAGTGGAATTAAGATGACCTCTTAGGTCTTTCAAAACTGAGATGCTATGGTTGGTTAAAACACTTTAATAAATGGTGATAACCTTATAGGACCACTTTTTGCAGAAAGCAAAGAACTGAAAACTCTAGCTTTCAGTAGATACCCATCAATTGGGGAATGGCTAAATACACTGTGTAAATGAATGTAATGAAATATTACTGTGATTTAAGAAGTCAAACATGATAAATATAGAGAAGCATGAAAAGACATCAGCTGATGCAAAGTGAATTAAGAAAAGCCAGAAAAATAAAATACACAACTACAACAATGTAAATGAAAAAAATAACCACCATAAAACAACTGAAAACGAAGGTTGCAAAATGATAAAGAACTAACTTGGTGTAAAGTAATGCCAAGGAAAGGCAATTTCCCAAGGTTCAGAATACCAGCATAGGTGCTCTCCATTTTATTCAGTGACCAACCAAGAACAGAGAAGATCAAAACAAGACATCATTCAAAATACAGCATTTACTAAGGATGATTAAATAATCTCCAAGGACTACCCCACCCCAGGACCTTCCAATCATTCAATCAATTACAAAGAACCGGTTCTAAATACCTCTCCACCCCTAGGCTGTACCTTCATTAAGTCCACCACAAAGCCCCTCTTCTCAAATGGAGATTAGTTTCCAAACATAAGTAAAACACATTCATTTGCTCAACCATAGAACACAAAAAGGTCAAAAGTTCCCCACCCCTGGATCACAATTGAATCTACCCCAGAGTTACATCAAGTTTAAACTCAGCACTTAATACCCAAATGGAGGTCTTTTCTTCATCTTGACATGAGGCAAGTTCTCAGCAATCCCAGTTCCTGGGGAGACAAGGCTTAGCAAGGCCACAAGATACGTTGCCAGTCCCTTCACTAATTCATCCTCTGTCTGTAGAACAGTCCTAGAACCCCTGAAAACATTAACAAAACCCTCTCCTAGGATTTCTGTAAACATACAACAAGAAAATCCTTCTTCAGGGCTTCTGAACCAACAGAAAGGTTCCCAGACCCCTGCAACAACAGCACTGTCCTTCACCAGTGGACAGTATTCACTCTCTGTCTGCAGGACAGTCTCAGGGCTTCTTAACCAAAAGCCAGGTTCCAGGACTTCTTCAACAACAGGACTGTCTTTCACCAGTGGACAAATCTGGCAAAACAACATCAAAACAGACAGACAAAGTACCAGCAAAACAGCCATGTCTCCTCAGTCCTTGGCAGCTCAGGGGGCAGGTCTCAAAAGTCCAGGGCGATTCAAAGTGGCCCCAGCAATCCTTCTCAGTCTCTCTCTCTCCACGAGGTGCTGCTTCCAAAAAAAGGTCTTCCGCCTCTCTCTGGTCCTCTCTCTGGTCTCTCCAAATCTACGTCACCAGCTCCTCCCAGTTCAGGACTTTCTTTTCACATCAACAAGTCCATCCCACAGGTGGGATTAACAAGCTTTGGGTTTTAACACAATCAGTTTGAAAGCCAAGCCAATACAGGGGAATCTTTAATTGCCATTACTATCACACTTGGCCCCTGGAAGAGATACAAGAGGGCAACAGAAGAACTAAAGTATATTTCCTAAGGTAGGGTGTAAAACCCTTAACTCCAGGTTCCAAAAGTCTGCTGAGATTAGAAGAAATAAAGTTTTTTTTTAAAAAGAGTATGATCAGAAAAGTGACACTTAGAGGAAGATCAATCAACCAATTAAGAACCTAGAGATCATAACAATATTATAAGATGCCATAGAGAAAAACTGCTGAGAAAAAAGTTTAAAATAAATATTTAAAAGCTATCTGATAAGGAATGATTATAGTAAGAAGTTTACTAATATATCCAATATTCTTATTTCATTTTTGCTGAAAATAAAATAATTTTATACTCATTTACTTGTACGTCACATGTACATCTTCTTTATGGAGCAGCAAGGTGACGCAGTAGATGGAGCACAGAGCCTGGAATCAGGAAGATCTGAGTTCAAATCTCGCCTCAAACACTAGCTGTGTGGCTCTGGGCAAGTCACTTAACCCTGTCTGCTTTAGTTTTCTCATCTGTAAAATGAGCTGGAGAAATAAATGGCAAACCACTCTAGTACCTTTGCCAAGAAAAACCCAAAGAGGGTCATGAAGAGTCAGACCCAACTGAAAAACAACTAAACAACACAACTTCTTTCTATAGATATTGTCTAAGCCCAGAAATAACCTTCACCAATGCTAGTTTGAAGCATAATAAATAGTTTGTATGTTGAAAGGAAAAAATTACCTTTTCCTGAAACTACTTCTTTTTCTATTCGCCATCGAAATCCAAACTAAGAAGAAAAAAATTACATTAAAAGAGAAACATGTTTTAACATTTTAAAATCAAATTAAACTTAGCATGGATTTAGAATGAGAAATTCCAATCTAATTAAAAAGAACTAATCAAAAAAGCAACAATATTTCTTTTTCTGTGAAATCGGGAGGATAAATTATCAATTTATTGTTCATCATTTATTCTACTTACTTCAACCCTATATTGAAGCTACTAGAGTTTATAGATGTTAATAAGTATCAGTTTATGCCATCTATGGAGTTAGCTCAGTGAATAATACATATTTCTGAATGTTACTAATACAGAAACGCTGGTACTGTGATGACATCAGGCTGACCAAAGTACAAATAAGCAAATGACTTTCACTACCAAGAGAAATTTTGAAATTAAAAAGTTTAGGTTAAACCCATGGTCTAAGCAACCTCAGCTGGGAAAGCATTTTATTGACCTCAACCTTGCTTTTATTCAGTAGACTCCTCTTTCTCCCCATAAGGTTGGACCAAATATAGTCAGGAATAAGAATTGAAACATACTTGGACTCCTGGTAAAAAAGCAATACTCCCCCCCACCCTTACCCCAAAGGGCTAGTCATATTTTCCTCTCCAAATTAAGAACTCCAACATTCAGATATAATTTTGATTATAATTTTAGCAAATGGTCTATTTTTCTACTCAGGACTCTTTTACTTTGTGTTACTTTGCCAGGACATCCACAACAATTACCAACTTTCTACTACACCCCACCCCTCCTTCTTCCAGCTCCCCTTTGTATGTTGTCTTCTCCCATTAGAATGTTAGCTCCTTGGGACCTGGAACTATCTTGCTTCCTCCTGGAAGCTCACACCATACCTAGACTACTTCTCACATTAGAAGTACCCTGCTACCCTTGAAGCCTCTCCTTTTGACTGGCTGATTCTGGCTGATTCCTCCAGGATCACCCATTTTAGGGAGGAGGCCCAGTCGTCCAATCATATCATCATTCTTCTTCAGGATGCACTCCTATTTCTCCACAGAACTTTCTGCACTATGTCCCCACTATGGATACCTTCATTTGCACCCCCTTCTCTTTTTTAGCTGTTTTATGTGCTGTCTTCCCCCACTTGGATGTAAGCTCTTTGGGTGCAGGGACTGTCTTTCTGCTTGTATGTGTATCCCTACAGCTTAGCACAGTGCCTGGCACACAGCAGGCACTCTATCTACTTTCTATATTAAATGTTAATGAAGAAAACAAAGTAAAAAAATGTTTAATGTATAAACTAAAGCCCAACAAAAATAAAATCAACAAAATCTATGCTAAATACTAGAATAAAATGCAAACTCTTCAGAATGTTTAAAGCCTTTCCCAATCTAGTTCCCACCCACCTTTCCAAAATTATTTGTCACTTCCCTTCACATACTCTATGTTCCTGTCAAACTGGACTCCCATCTCTTTCCCAAACTTAACATTCCTTCTCCTCTCTCTCTGTCTTTGTAAAGGCTATCCCCCATGACTCTCCTTACCTCCAACTCTTAGAAACCCTGGCTTCTATCAAAAGTTCAGCTCAAGAATCATGTGATCTATGAGGCCTTTCCTGATCCCTCCCAGTTGCAGTGCCTCTTCCCACCTCCACCAAAATTACCTTGTACTTGCTCCATATTTACTTATGTGTACATACATATTTACTTTACATTTACTTACATACAATTTCCCTTCAGAAAAAGTAAGCCCCTAAAGGGGAGAAAGTTTTGTTTTTGCCTTTGCATCCCCAAGGCCTAATACAGTCCCCAAGGCCTAATACAGTACCTTGCACATAACAGACATTTAATAAATATTTGTTGAACTGAATAGAACATCCAGAACAGTCTATGCCAAAAAAATTTTGAGGTAGCTCAATTTAAATATATAATTAGGTTTATAAATATATTTAGGAGCTGCCTCCCAAAGAAATTCAAAGTTCATCTCTAGTGTCACTTCCTACAAGAAATTCATCCTGATCCCTAAATTGTTAGTGCCATTTCCCACTGTAAATCATTATCTACTCTGTTCATTTTTGGTACTTATATACTTTACTGTTTACATGCTATTTTTCCACCAGAAGAATGTAAGCTCCTTGATGACAAAGACTGTTGATTTTTTATATCTCCCCAGCACTTGGCACTGTGTGTGGCTCATGGTAGATATTTGATAAGTCCATGAATGGTCATCTAGATTTTGCTTAAAGACTTTTAGTGGGGGAAACTTTCCGAGGTAGCGCACATCCTTTTTGTATGACTAATAATTAACTAAATTTTTCCTGTAATTGAACCCTCCCCTAAGCAACTTCCATAGATTACTCTTAGTTTTCTCCTCTAGATTAGAATAAATCTAATCCCTCTTCCAAACAACATCACTTCAAACACTCGAAGACAACCAAAAGATCCAACCTAAAAGCTCTTTTCTTATGCCAAGCCCCAGAACTTCATGTCATAATAGTCATGAGCAAGGATATTCACCACCATGGTTTGCTCTCTACTAGACACTGACCAGATTATCAATGTCCTTCCTAAAATGTAGTGCCTAAAAATGAACACAACATTCCAGATGTAGTATAACCAGGAGAGAGCACAGTGGAACTCTTACCATCCTAGCCTTGACATTCCACCTCTCTTAATAAACCATATCATGTGTTTTTTTTGGCAGTCATATATAATATTCCTGTCACACACTGAGGTGCTATAGCATCTCTCCTATTCTCCCCAATATTCTAAAGATCAGTGGCAGTGAATTAGCAGTGACATTGGACAATTTTTTTGTGGATGTACTATATTTGGGACTGATGACTTGAGAAAGGAAGCTACGTGTTCTCAAACCATTCCTCTAATTATTGGTTTTTATTTTATCCCTTCCAATACAAAGATCATTACCCTTGACAGAGGGGTAAAAAAGTCCAATTACACACTATAAATATTTATTATTAAACCACAGTTCTATTTAAGCATAATTCCAGTGAAAATCTAATTATCACTTGAACAAAGACTCTCAGAATAAGCAAATCCCAGACAGTTAAGAGATAGCCTTTTCTAATATAAGTGATTAAAAATTATGTACATGTAGATTTTCCATAACAAATTTTTAAGCCTAAAATAATTCTCCAATGTCTACTAAATCCATGCTCCTAGGCCACATCCATCAGCCACAACCAGTAAAGCTAACAAGTATTTTTTTTTTTTTAAAAGACTGGATCTCCCTATCTTTCCCAGGTTGGAAGTACATGGGCTATTTAAGGCTCTGATCCACACAGCTGTAACTTGTTTCCAATATGGTATATTTCAGGCCTCCTTAGGCAACCTTGCAGGACCCAGCACCAGCACAGCCACCACCAAGCTCACCTTATTAGTGTCCAACTAAGGGCAGATAACTGTTTGGTTTAAGCCACTGTAGCACAGAACTCCCAGCTCAAGAGCTCCACTAGCCTAAACTTCCTTAGTAGCAGGGAACAGAGGCTGGCAACCATACCCAGTCTAAACAAGCTTTTATTGAAGACATAAAGAAAGAAAGAAAAAACAGTCCTTGCCCTAAAGGAGTTTCCATTCAAAAGAGGAGTCAACATGTAAATAACCAGATACAAAAAAAGAGAAAGCCACAGATGGAAGGTAATCTCAGAGGGAAAGGCACCAACAGCTGATGGGACCAGGAAAAGCTTTCTGCAGAAGGTGAAACTTGTGCTAAATCTTGAAGAAATCTAAGGAACCTAAGACCCTAAAGGGAAGAGAATGAATTCTAGGCATGGAGAACAGGCATAAAAAGGCACAGAGACAGGAGATGGAGGGTCAGTAAGCCAGTGTAGCTGGATCACAGAAAGTGTGGAGGGGAGTAAAGCGTAAGGAGACTAGAAAGTTATGAAGAGCTTTAAATGTCAAACAGGAAATTTCATGTTTGCCCCTAGAATAGGGAACCCCTGGAGTTTATTGAGGGGGAATGGAAGAATGGTGACACAGTCAGACCTATGCTTTAGAAAAATTGCTTGAGAAGATGATAGAGTAGCAAGAAAGACCAGGCAAGTTCTCCTCCACAACTCCTCCACAAATATCTAGAAAATGCACCAAACTGAATCTTCATCAAGAAATCCAAGGGGAAAAAAAAGATTCCAAAATTAGTCGAGGCAAAGAAAGCTGTGGTTACTGTTTCCCTAGATATTAGGAAGGTTTTTGATAGAGTATCTTATATTATTCTTCGAGGGAAATGGATTAGACAATGATAAAATAAGATGATTTTCTAAATTACTTCAGCAGTCAAATGTTAATTTAAAGAATGCAAACTAATTTTTAAAGTAGTATATATAAAATGTAATATAAGGAAGAAAATCTACCATTGCTATTTAGCACCAACAATCAAGAGCTAATTCTACTTAAATAAGCTCAAGTGCAACAGAAGAAATCGCCTGACCTTAATTTGGAGAACAACTTCTACTTCCCAGTGTCACATGTGAAAGAACAAAAGGAATCACTTCACAGGAACAAACCACTGCCTGCAGCCATGCAGCTGTAAGCTTCTCCTACAACAACCCCACTACAAAGTGCTCATCTCCAGCATGCATTACATACTCCATTGATATATGGACATGGGGACACTCAGAAATGTAGAATCTGAATGTTTAAAAGGTTAACATTAAAATGCGTTATAGAAGTTAATCTTTTACTCAAATAAGAATCAAATTTAGAAAAATAATTCATAATAATGGCAAATTTTGGAGCTATACCTGGTTTTCTTTGTATCTACTGAGATCAGCTATGCAGTATTCTTTAAATAATTTATCATAGTATTTCTTTGCAAGCCTCTTCTCCCTGGAGCCAGAAATATATAAATATCACAATTTAAGAAATCCAACCAGAGTTATTACTTGGAAGCAAGGTCAAATAAAACAACATAAACAGAAAATACAATTATTAATTTTAAAAGATGTATATGGAAGTGCACTACAAGTACAATTTTATTGAGAAATCTAATAAATAATTTTTAAAGATGCAAGTCAAATAAATGAAAGCTTAAATAAAATTGCCAGGAATTAACAAAAGACCCAAGAAACACTCTTTTATCCTAGAAACGTCTAATCTTTGCCTAGGAGAAGTCCCAAGAAGTAGTTGGGCCTGTTGGCTAGTTACTAGAGCAGCTCAACAGTTAGTTACAGGAGCAGCTCAATAGCAATTACACCATAACTAAAAGAACTTCATTTTAAAGATATTTATCACCATTTAAATAGACAATATTAAATAACCCCATTCAATAAGTCAATTCATTCAGTTTTGGGGGGGGGGGTGTATTTCTCTAACTCATCCTAGCATTGCTGTGAGGATGCAATTCTTAAAATTATGGTCCACAGCAGTGGAATAATAAAGTTATTTTGTGGATGAAATGGTCAACTGCTAATACTTGCACTAAAAAGTTTTCAGGCTAAAGCTATGCTTTCCATACTATCTGGCACAGAACTTTTGAGATCTCAGTCAAGCACCTGAAAATATCAAAAGTCCATTTTCTGAGGAAAATAATGGCTCTACCTGAAGTACTCTTGCTTTTCCACACTTAAGTGAATTCACATCCTGTCCAGGTTAGAATTTAAAACCAGCTCTGAAATTTTCACAACAAAATGGCACCTTGGGTCTCTTTGTATCAAAAGGAAATGATATTCTCTTGAACCAAAAACACAGACTATCTGTGCTCTGGTTACTATAAAAGAAGATAGTCATCAACTGACTATGACAAAAGATCTGCTATATGTTCAATCAAGACATCTTCTATTAAGTTAGGTTGTCAGAAAACAGAGGACCTGGACCACAGTAATAATAAATGACATTTCCAGCACTTCAAAAGTTTGAAAAGTGCTTTACATATATGGAATGGGGGGCTGATGAAAAGGTCCAGTGTCCCCCAACTGAGAAAGACTGGAGGCTACTTCCAGAAGAGCAGAAGATGGCATGTAAGGGAAGGATCCTACTCTCTGATTTAGAGCAAGTACAGGCACCTGTAACTAGTTTTGGTCCACTAACCACATGGTGAAGAAAGACCTTTTTTGATCGTCCATGGGGCCAAACCTAGGGCAAGAGTGAGAATGGAGGTTGGGTGTCAAGAAGCACTAACAAGGCCAAGCAAGGCTCTTGTTGGAGTTCTTTTATGCCTCGCTACTGTTCTGATGAAAAAGACAACACTGTAAACCCTGGACAGCAAAGGGTCTTTGGCTTTCCCCATCAGAAGCAAGAATGATTAGGAATAAAGATCCTCAGAGCTTATAAAGGCACCTCTTCTGACCATATTATTTCAAACATTTTCTTGTTCAAAGTAATGCCCTCAGTGAGTTTTTAATCCTATATTTTCAATATTTAAGAGGTTCAATAAAGTACTCGTCTGCTTGTGCAGAAATCTGTTGTTTTTAATTCACTATGTATGTCCCCTCATGACCAGGCCCTTTATTCCACAAGTGAGGAAAATGAAATTAAGAGAAGTGAGGAAAATTGCCCAAAGTCATATAACTAATTAGTAATAGATTTAGGACTAGAATTTTGTTCTCCTCACTCCTGGCCTAGCTTTTTCCACTGTTACCATCGTATCTCCAAGGTTTTACCTCCTTGATATTCCAAATCAGTAAAGTTTTTATAAACCAAATTGTTGAAGAATTTGGATTATTTTTTTGCATTTTCCTCTCTACTTTTCCAAAAAAAAGGTAAAAATATGAATCTGAAAATTAACCATCAAAGAACCTCAATGTGACATGTCCCATGTAATAAAAATTACCAAGTCATGTCCATTTCATCTTCTTCGTTCCATAGGAATCTATGATTTTCTCTTATAACATCCAAATCTGTCTTGTCATTTTCCCTAGAAAAGATAATGTTTTTAGGAATTATTCAATTTAAATGTAATTTAGAACAAAAGTACATACCCAGATTCACCAGTATTTGGGGTGAATTTATCCCAAAGAGGCCATTTGGCAGACAATGCAATCACAGATATGCATGGTCAATTGTAAAAATTTCCTACTGCAATGCTACTTGGTCAGAGAAAGAACAAAAGAGGGTCCAAGTGTTGTTCTTGGAACAGAAGTTGTGGTGCTATACAGATTCTTATGCTATACATATAGAACAATTTGTAAATGTAGCCTCCACTATACTAAACTTTACATCCACAATAACTAACAGAAGAAGAAAAAGATTAGCACTTTCTATGTGCTAAGCACAGTGGGGAAACAGCTGAAAGTGGTCTGGAGGCTTGCATCTCAGCAACACAAGGCAAAAAGTTCATTTATCAGAGCCAGGGATCCAGGGGTAAAGTCCAAATTTCTGGTATGATGAAGATGGAAGAATAGCACCATGATAAGGGGACAAACAGGGAAATGGCAACCTGGACTCCAGCAAGACAAGGCAAAGTTCACCTATCAGAGCTGGAGGACCAAGGTAGACACCAGTACAACACATCCTCAAGATAACGAAACTAAGAGATGCTATACCTCTAATTCACATAACCTTCAGCAAGGATATATAAACTATACACTTCTAATTTACATAAATTTGTCATTACAATACTTACCCTGAACGTCTGAAATCTTCTTTTTTGCCGCCATAATATAAAATATAATCATTCACCAACTTCTTATGCCTTTCATACTGAAATATGAAAAATTAAGGAATTTTTATCCTTAGCTATTGTTACTTCATTAATGAATGACATAGTGCTTCATAATGCCATTCATTCTAATAACCAAATAATGAAATATGGAATTTCTCATTTCTAAAAACATAAGGAGAATTCACTTTTTCCGCCTAGAAAAATAAGATTCAGCTCCTGGCATAATTCAAGACTGAAGAGGATAAACTATAGCTTTTAAAACTGAATTGTACACTTAAGAATGATGATCAACACAATGGAATCGATTCCAGAGGACTTATGATGAAACATGCTATCTGCCTCTAGATACATAAGGTGACAGATTTAGAATGTAGACTAACATTTTTTTAGACATGGCTAATGTGGCAATTTGATTATACATATTTGAAGCAGGTTTTGTCTTAGTGGGTTGGGGAGGGGAAGAGGATGGTAGGGAGAGAATTAAATAAAAACAATCTACTTTCAAATGACAGACAAAAGGAAAACTTTCAGAATAGAGTGTGATTTAAATTGTTCTAAAAATACATTACATATAAAGTTTATAAATCAATAAGATGAAATCTTATTTTAAAATTAATTAAAATTTTAAAATATGGTTATAACCTTTAACTTAGAAGCACAGAGTTTTACATCTGGAAGGGAACTCAGAAGGCATCTAGTTCAATCTGCCTGAAATATGAATCCTTCTATATACCTTCCTAACAGTGGTCATCCATTCAGTTTCACATATGGAAATATCTTTTGCATGAGACCTTTTAAATAAAATTCATAAATAATAGTTACATTTAAGTAGTACTTTAAGGCAGTGGGAAAATCAATGAAAAATTTTAATACATGAGTCACTACTCAAAGCATTTATAGTACATCATTCATTCATTAGTTTATGCATCAGTCCCCATTCCCCCTTCCCCTGCACTCCTTCCCTCACCTCTAGTAAGATGAAACTGACTCAGGGGAAGTGGTAAAAGGAAGGAGAAGGGAAACAAAACAGCTAAATAACACTGGCTCTTCCCACCCCTGGCTACTGCAATAATTACCCTGACCCATGTCAAGTTTCAATCAGGTTCTTTTCATCTCCCAGGATTTTCAACAGCAATATGGACCAACCCGTAGTCAGGAAAAATTGAAAAGGTGGCCCGGTCCCAAGTAGAAGCTGAACTGGAGCCCAGTTGTTTCAGGTATAAGGTTTGTAGGGAGAAAAAAACTTTAAAAGGCTATTTTGGGGACCAAAAGTCAGAGCAGACCTAATTAAAGCCTTCAGGTACGGTTCTACAGAGGTTTTAAATGTGAAAGGTCATGAGTTAGAAGGTCATTACAGGCCAGATAAAATGAGGTAGGAAAGGCAAGAAAAACTATTTAAGCTGGTAAATCTCTTAAATCTCTCCCTAAGGCTTCAGAAAGGTTTTATTCTTTTTGTCACTGTCTTAACTTTAGGTGTTAACAAAATATTATCCATTAGGACAAATGGAAAAATTTTAGTTCGGTAATGACATTGTGTGTATATGTGTGTGTATTCAATAATGAAAAATGTATCTCTAAGCTTCTGGAGAAGATTTCACTGAAATAAAAAAAAGATTAAAGTTTTCAATGTTCCGCTATTCATTAAAGGAGTGAGAACTATTAAAAGGATACAGCATTCATAGCTATTAGATGAAACCTCCTATTTCTTGCTTCTTCCCTGTTAAAAGGAATTTTAAGAACATTAAAAGTTCTAAAATTTTTATACATTCAAATCCCCTAGATTTATATAAACATTATATAAACCATGAAAAAACTTACAAACTCAAAAATTCACAGTAGAATATCTTACCGATCTAGCTCATCTGCTGCAACATGTCTATGAGGCACTTTTGCATATTTTTCTTTCTGAAATGGCTTTTTGAGCAATGAATCTTCATCAATTGTCCTAGTGCAGTAGGTAGGAAGAAAAAAGAATAAATATTTCTAGTTAAAATAGTTTTTCTGACATTTTATATTTTCCAATTGGGTAACATATTAGGACACTCAACAATAAATTCCAAATAAATGTGATTAGAGCTCAATGTTTGTCCTAAAAATAAAACTACTGGCCTTGAAGTAATAATTTCCTGTCTCTATAACTTTAATTTTCATACTTCTAAAATGGAAAAAAAAAAACATTTACCACATCCTTATTTCATAGGGGTTCATGTGTATAAGTAAAGATCTTTAGAGGGCTCTTCCACCTCTCAAATTCTATCATGCTAAGATGATGAGCTTTCTTTGGGCATTTTTAATTCCTTCATAGAGAGGCAAGATTATTTAATTGGCCATCAAAATAAATTAGACATGATCCATAATCCTCAGTCTAGGATTCAATTCTCTCAATAATATATTAGAAAGACAATGTGCTACTATGCTTTCTCTTCAAGCTCTTCTGACTCTCCAGACTTTTCCACCATGACTCAGCTGCCTTCTTACCCTGGACGTTGTCAACACCTGTGATCTTCTTATCCTGGAGCATCCCTCTGCCCAGGCAGTCCCCTTCTCCCATTGGTGTGTTCCTCCCAAAGAACATTCGTTTTGAAGGGTGCCAGCCAGTCATCCATCATTCCTCTCCTGGCTCTGCTTTCTGATCTCCAAATTGTTACCCCCCTTCTCCTTCACCCCTCTTTAAGCTCCCTTTTATGTGTGTCTTCTCACATTAGAATGTGAGCACCTTGAGGATAATAACTTTCTTTTTACTTCTATTTGTATCCTCAGTGCTAAGCACAGTGCCTAGCACACAGGAAGTGCTTAATAAATGAGTACTGACTTTACTTGAGTCTAGGAATCATTCTTTCAATCATATATTAGAAATGCAGCATGCTATAGGACAAGAATATTGTATTTCAAGCCACATATATGGACTGAATCCTGGCTCTCATAGTTCTGTGACCTTGAGCAAATCATTTAACCTTTCTATGACTCGGTTTTCTCACTTGTAAAATGGGAATAGTAATAATAAAACTATCTAACTCACAAGCAAAGTACTCCATAAACTTCAAAGAACTCTATAAATGTTAATTTATAGTTTATCTATTTGATATTAACAGTATAGTGGGATAGGAGATAGACTGGACCTGTGATTGGTGCAGAGAACTCCTAGATGAGGAAACTCCCCCTACAAGTGTAGGTCAGCATCTTCTCTGTAAATCTCTTAGAAAGCAGCCCGGAGCACAGAGCGCTTGAATCACTTTTGAAATTCATATAACCAACATGGGTCAAAAGTATGACTTGAACTCAGGTCTTTCTGGCTCTGATGCTCGCTCTCTAACCACTATATTCTACTTTATTAGTAATACTGGTAATAATAATTAGAATTTTAAGAACAGACTTTTTTTTCTCCCTTGGAAAGTTACTTATACTCAAACAGATCTGTCTTCCCTCCAATTCCTCCAGATATGCAGACTATAAACCATCTACACCCACTTATCCAGGGTGACTCTTATTCATGTCCTCCATAAATTCTCCAGGAAGGCGACCATCTGAGTACTGGAAGCTTTCTTCACTTTCTCCTGACACTGCAAGGGTACCTGTGTAACATTCTGGCTATCCATCTGTCATCCCTAATTCCTATTAAATGACCAACCCATCTTCTTTTCCTTTTCTTTTTCCTTCCTTTTCATCTTTAAATATAAGATGATTTTTACTGGAGTCAATAAAGTTTTCCATGAAAGCAAAAACCCGTCTTTTGAATAGTTATAAACATATTGCACACATTTTAAAAGATTTTTTTATTGACAATGATTGCTGTGGGCTACATATAATATATATTATTATATATTATTATTATAGTATAATGAAGAAAAAGTTTTGTCAATAACCTTTATATTGCACACATGAAGATTATTCTTACATTTGCAGTTATAGCCACTATTTAAAGAGCTTGTTACAGATTATTATTCTTGCCTCACACTCACAATTTAATCATTGATATTTACTAAAACTAAGAACTGCCCCATGTCCAAATGCCATTCACCAAGAAAGTCTGTATGCTGTTTGTAAATGGTACAGTTATACTACACATTTTTAATCTTAGCCTTAATACATTCTTTGAAGCATTTTAACCTCCTTGGCTATGGCTACCCTATTTCACTTGCCATACAATTGCTCTTGGCTATTATACCATACATTTTTGTACACATTCAATGGAGAAGAGATGTGCTGTGCTACACTTTGCTTCAATGTCAATAAATTGGATATATTTTAGGAACTTATCATGTGATTTACAACTAATATAGAGAGGATGCTAATGAAATTGAATGAGTGAAACAAAGCAGGAATAGGCCTAACAGGTACAAAGAATCTTCAGTCTGGAAACTCAGTGTTAATGCCACACTATATCAATCACCAAAAGGACATGCTGATTTCTAGATTCAGTTTTATAATTTTTTATATCACTGCATCAATAAAGAGTATAATATTGAAATAAAAGAAATGATTAGCTGTTTTCAGCTTTATAGTATTGATGGAAACTTTTAACATTATTAAGTAAAAATTCTTAACATTATGCAGTTATTCCTTAACACAGCCTAATAGTATATGAGCTTCAAGCAAAGACTGAAGGAATATTTTGTCAGGTATGTTGTACAGAAGATTCTTGTTTGGGTAGGGACTGGACTAGATGGCTTCTAATATCCCTTCCAACTCTCAGACTCCATGATTCATTAGACCAGAAGACTATGCTTATGCTGGCTTGTGGTCCAAAACCATTAGCATGTCTAAACATTCAGTTTAAGAGACCAATCAGTAGGCTGTAACGTGTTGCTAGTAAATTTTTTTTAAAGCAAACACACCATAATGTACATAAATAAATGCATGTTATCTCCTTCAAAGTAACTAACTTCATTTCTACATTCCATTGAATCTACTATTGCTCAAAACACTTTTGGAACATTCTTCATGGCTTGCAACATAATCTTTTGAATAGTCTCAAAGGTAATTCAGACCTACATGTTGAATAAGATGAATGATCAAACTAGGAGATACTATTTCTTCATTTAAAAAAGCCTACTGTGCAAAACTCTATCATGGCAAAGAAGGCAATCACTAATTTTTAATTCATTCCATTTTTGTCATGAAAAGTTGCTCAAAAAAAACTTCAGAATTTCTACTTAATTAGTTTAGGTGACTATTTAGCCTTGTCAGATAAACCATACTACTTGTTTCATGAAGCATTTCGTGATATCCCCCAAACATTTGTTGCTTCTCCTTCCTCTGAAACCCATAAAATGAAAAGGACTTTGTTTTATTTCCCTAATGACTCATCACATTTTGTCTTTTATTAAAACTAAGGATTTTGAAGTCCTAGACAATAAAACTAAAGACTCTGGAAGCATATATGAGTTTCTTTTTTAATCATTTTTGTTGATTGAAGGTAGACGATTGAGAAAAGACAGGAAGAACTGAAAAAGTGAATAACACACTAAAAAGATGGTGTCCAAGAATAGGATTTTAATTTCTAAACCACAGCTTAAAATAAGCCAGGTTTCTTTAAGTCTTATGAATCTAAAAAAGCAAGCTTCAAACTAAATAGGGGGAGGGAAAGGGAAAACAGCCCACAGAGATCTGAAAAGACTAGTTCCATATAGAGTAGCAGGTACAACACAGGAAGAGAAACCAACAAAGGAATTCTAGAATAGAGTTCTGGATCTGATTTTCACGAACAGGGAAGAACTGACTGTAAGATTGGAAATGCTATGAACTGACCACTCACTTATAGAGTTTGTGCTATGAGAGGTGAGGCCATAATCTGTTATACACTCAGAATTTTGGGAAAGTATATTTTAAAGGGTTAAAAAGAATAGATATACTCTATGCACTTTCCATCTATTACTCTGGGAACAATTAAAAAAAAAAACCACAGTGCTACCACTGCTATTAAAAAAGAAGTGATAACTGACTATCCTTTGGCCCTACTCACAATTCCTATGACTCCAAAGACCAAAACTTCTTTCCCTGCCTTCTCTGGTCATCTCTTCCTAATATGTGTTATTTTACCTATTAGAATGTAAGCTCCTGGAGGTCAGGAACCATTTTACTTTGGTATATTTGTTCTTAGCACCTAGCAAAGTGCCAGGCACATAGCAGACACTTAAAAATGTTTTTTCACTCATTCATTTAATACCTTATTCAATAATGTGATATGACAGTCCTTTAAAAAAAACTAATGCAGTCTTTGGCTACATTAAGGTAGGGAAAGTTTTTAGTAGTTATTGGTTCAGTTCTGGACACCACATTTTAGGAAGGTGAGTATTCAGAGAAAGGTGACTAGAATGATGAAAGGCCTCAAGTCCATGCCATACCAGGCTCCAATGGAGGAAGTGGGGATGTTTAGCATGAAGAACAAAGATTCAAAGGGCACAAGAAAGCTATTTTCAAGAACCTGAAAGAGTGTCATGTGGAACAGGGATTAGACTTATTCCGTCTGGCCCCAGATGGCCAGTGGGTGGAAATTACAACAAGGCAAATTTAGACTTGGTATGAGGAAAAACTTCCTAACATTCTGAGCTATTCAAAAGTGAAATGGGCTGCGTCTAGAGAACTTGGGTTCTTCCCCTAGCTATAGGTCTTCAAGCAAAGGTTAGGTAACCACATGTTAGGTGTGTTGTAGTCATGTTTCTTTTTCAGGTATGGGTTGGACTAGGACAGTGAGGTTCCTAAAACTGCTGTAATCCTATAATTCTGGTAATACCAATAGGAAAGATCAGCTATTCACAAAAGACAATATCCAAGAAGGCAGCCAGCAATAAAATACAAGACATCAGATATCTAAATACAAATGCACAAAGTGTGGGGTAATAAACAGGTTCAACTAGACATCTTAATACAAATAGAAGGAGGAAAATCTGACCTCATAGGCACTTGATGGGATGGAATTCAGAACCTGAATATGGCTTTACAAGGATATGAATTATTTAAAAGGAAAAGAATAAATTAAAGGAGGTAAAGTAATATTGTATATTAATGAAATAAGCTCCTGTGAAGAAATCCATTAGCCAGAGGACAGAAATATGGTAGAGACTATTTAGTTAAGGAACAGTAAGAGGGAAAATGAAAAGTGACAGTATTACAGGTACATACTATGTATATTTTGTAAATAGAAGGAAAAATTAGATGAAAAGTTCGGGAAACATCACCAAATTGGCATAGAAGCATGTTATTATAGTGGTATATGACTTAAACCATTCAAACATCTGCTAGAACTCTCACTACCAAAAGCAGAGGAGCTGAAAATTTGTGACCTGCCTCACTGATAATTTTACCCTTCAAAAGGTGGAAAGAAAAATAAGGAAGGACTACAAACCTCAACCTGATTATGACAAACTAGGAGGTACTGACTGCTGACACAGAAGGACACAAGAAACCCTCAAATGCAAATAAAGTAGTTCCCTAGCAAGGAAGTCATAATCAGCTTCAGAATAGAAACAAGTTTTCCTTGTTTGTGCTACCTTAAGAGGATCAAAGAACATGCCATAAAAGAACCAACTGAAGAAGCTACTACTTTTTTAGCTAGAAAAGAGAAGACAAGGAGAATTAGGTAGCTGTCTATGATTATCTAAAGGGCCTATGGATGAGGAAAAGGGACAACATTTGTTTTGTTTGGCCCCAGAATCTGAACTAGAAGTAGTGGGTACATATGTAAAAAAGGCAGATGTGTTTGATATAAGGAAGAGCTTCCTAATAATTAGTGATGTCCAAAAGTAGACTGGGCTAGAGGTTTTCAAGCAAAGGCAGGATGACCACTTGGTAGGGATGTTACTGAAGAGAGTCTTGTTAAGGTTAGAGTAAATGACTAAAGTCCCTTCCAATCACCACATTCTATGCCTAGGCCTCATTTGCTCCCTTTCTTCTTCTTCCATACTACCTAACACAGTATCTTAAATAAAATAATTGTCCAATATATGAATTAAATCCAATTCAACAAATATTTGAGTGTGTACTATATGCATAAACAGTATCAAAGATGTAAAAAAAACCTGGTGAACAATTCAATTGTGAATCTAACATATCTATTCTCTTTAAGTTTTGGTATGAATTTGGAACAATGCCCAAAGGGCTATATAAGTTTGTGCATAACCTTTGTCCCAGCAAGACCACTTCTAGGTCTGTATCCCAAAGAGATCATAAAAATGGGAAAAGGACTCACATGTGCAATAATATTTATAGCAGCTCCTTTTGTAATAATGGTAAAGAATTGGGAAATGGGTCAAGCAGGGGGCGGAGCCAAGATGGTGGAGTAGAAGCACAACCTTCCCATGGCTCCAGCTTCCACCTTCCCCAATCCATGTAAAAAGGGGACCCTAAACAAACTTTGGAGCGGCAGAACCCACAAAATGACACAGAGAAACTAACCTCCAGCTGAGGACAGCCCAGCAGGCCAGTAGGAATTCAGCACAGGGCCCTGGGAGCCAAGCCCAGCCCCACGCCTTTAGCCCCAGGGCGGGCCTGACCAGCCTATGGCCAGAGGGACTCCAGATCAGCAGCAGCTGTGGCTGTTTCCAGATTTATCAACACATAGATGCGAAGGACAAAGTGAGAGGTCAGTGCAGTCTGGACTTTGGGACCAGTAAGTGGGAGTGCATGGCTTTTACCCCCAGGGCGAGAAGCCACTGAGACACCAGCACAGCCAACCAGTGCCACATGGCAGCTTCGGTTCCTGGCCTGCAGAGTGTAGGGGGACCAAGCACCAGTCTGAGGGGTAATCGCTCTTGCTTTAACCTGCTTGGTTCTGGACCGCAGTCTAGGGTGGAGGTCCTGGGGTGTGTGTCCAGCTTGCCAGAGCCTGTGGAGACCTCAGAGAGGGCACCCATCTAATACGTCCAGAGTATTAGATATATAATACCAGCTGAGAAAACCCCAGTGTTTGGGACTAAAGCTCCCCTGTCTGGTGGCAGAGTCCTGTGGCACAAAGACCAAAAGTCAAGTAATTGAGTGGCAAAATGAGCAGGCAAAGGAAACAAAGCAGACAGAAGATTCCAACATTACATTCCTATTTTGGGGACAAAAAGGAGCAAAGCATGGAACAGGAGGAAAACAGTGAAGTCAGAACTCCTGCACCAAAAGCTTCAAAGGAAAATACAAGCTGGTTACAGGCCATAGAGGACCTTAAGAAGCAAATAAGAGAAGTGGAGGAAAAATTGGGAAGAGAAATGAGAACAATGCAAGAAAATTATGAAATGAGAGTCAACAGCCTGACTGAGGAAAATAATACCTTAAAAAACAGACTGACTCAAATGGCAAAGGAGGCTCAGAAAGGCAAGGAGGAGAAGAATGCCTTAATAAGCCAAATGTGCCAGATGGAAAAAGAATCTCAAAAGCTCAATGAGGAGAATCATTGCTTCAGAATTAGATTGGAGCAAATGGAAGCTAACGACTTTATGAGAAATCAAGATGCTGTTAAACAGATCCAAACAAATGAAAGAATAGAAGGCAATGTGAAATATCTCATAGGAAAAACCACTGACCTGGAAAATAGATCCAGGAGAGATAATTTTAAAATTATTGGACTATCTGAAAGCCATGATCAAAGTAAGAACCTAGAAATCATCCTCCAGGATGTTCTCAAAGAAAACTGTCCTGATGTTTTAGAACCAGAGGGCAAAACAGAGGTTGAAAGAATCCACCAATCACCTCCTGAAAAAGATCCCCAAAAGAAAACTCCTAGGAATATTATAACCAGGTTCTGGAATTCCCAGATTAAGGAGAGAATATTACAAGCAGCCAGGAAGAAACAATTTGAATATTGTGGAAACACAATCAGGATAACCCAGGATCTGGCAGCTTCTACACTGAGGGATTGAAGGGCTTGGAATATGATATTCGGGAGGGCAAAGGACCTGGGATTAAAACCAAGAGTCACCTACCCAGCAAAACTGAGTATCATGTTTCAGGGGAAAATATTCAGTGGAATAGAGGACTTTCAAGCATTCTTGCTGAAAAAACCAGAGTTGAACAGAAAATTTGACATTCAGATACAAGAAGCAAGAGAAGCATGAGAAGGTAAACAGGGAAAAGAAATCATAAGGCACTTATCAAAGTTGAACTATTAACATTCCTACATGGAAAAACAATAATTTTAACTTATGAAACTTTTCTCAGTAGTTGAAGGGATTAGAAATATATACATATGTCTATATATGAGGGTATATGGGCATATGAATACATATGTGAATGCGTGTATATATGTTTACGGCTATACATAGAGGGCACAGGACCAATTTAACAGGAAGGGATGATACTTAAAAGGTGAAATTAAGAGGTGAGGAATATAATGAGAGGAGATGGGAAGAGACGGATTGGGGTAAACTATCTCATACAGAAGAGGCAAGGGAAAATGGTTACAATGGAGGGGAAGAATAGGAAGGCAGAAGGGAATGGGTCAACCCCTTATTCCCATTGAATCTGGCTTGAGGAGGGAGTGAAATACACACTAAATAGGGTAGCTCACCCTCCAGGAGAGTAGTGGGGGAAGGGGATGAGAGGGAGGGCGATGGAAGGGAAGGCAGGCTGGGGGGGAGGAAAGTTGGAAGTATCCACTTTTGAAAAGTGACGGGATTGGGGCGGCCAGGTAGCACAACGAGTAAGAGCACCGGCTCCAGTGTTGAGAAGACCTGGAGATCGAATCCCGGGCTCAGACACTTAGCACCCACCCAGAAACACCTGGCCGTGTAACCTTGAGCAAGTTACTTAACCCCAATTGCTTAGGGGTGGCCAGGTGGCTCAGCGAGTAAGAGTACCGGCTCCAGTGTTGGGACGACCTGGAGATCGAATCCCGGGCTCTCAGCACCACACCCAGAAATAACTGGGTGTTACTTGTTAACTGCAAGTTACTTAACCCCGATTGCTTAAAAAAGAAAAAAAAAGAAAAGGGACGGGATCAAAGTAGAGAATAGAACAAGTGGGAGGTGGGATAGGAGGGAGGGAAATATAGTCAGTCTTTTACAATATATCTACTATGTTATTGTTTTGCATTAGCCACACATGTACAACTTATACTGAACTGCTTATCTTCCCAGTAAGGGTGGGTGACAAGGAAGGAAGGGAATGAATCTGGAACTGAAAGTTTTAAAATCAAATATTCAAATATGTATGTGTGTATATATATGTGTGTGTGTGTGTGTGTATGTATATATATAATATATATATACTATTATTAATACCATCTTACATGTAATTGGGAAATAAGATATACAGGCACTGAGGCATAGAGGTCCACTGGAAAAGTCTTGGAAAGGGGTATGGGAGAAAATATGGGAGAGAACAGATTAGAGGAGGGGATATCCTGTGGAACTGCTATTTTGAGATGGTGGGTAGGGGAAAAACCGGGAGAAAATTTGTAACTCAAAATCTGGCAGAAACGAATGATGTAAATCAGAAGTTAATAAAGCATTTAAAAAAAAAAGAATTGGAAATTGAGGGGATGCCCATCAATTTGGGAATGGCTGAACAAATTGTGGTATATGAATGTAATGGAATACAATTGTGCTATAAGAAATGATGAGCAGGCAAACTTCAGAAAAACCTGGAAAGACTTGTATTAACTGAAACTGAGTGAAAAGAATAGAACCAGGAGAACATTGTACAGAGTAACATCAACATTATATGATGATTGACTTTGATAGACTTAGCTCTTCTCAGCAATACAAGGATCTGAGACAACTCCAAGAGACTCATGATGGAAAATGCCATCCACATTCAGAAAAAAAGCTGCGGAGTCTGAATGCAGATGGAAGCATACTACTTGCTCGCCTTTTCTTTTGTTGTTTTGTTTTGTTTCTTCTTTCTTGTAGTTCTTCCCATTAGTTCTAATTCTTCTTTACATCATGACTAATGTGAAAATATGTTTAATATGAATGTATAAGTAGAGCCTATATTAGACTGCATTCCATCTTGGGAAGGAGAGGGAGGGGGAGAAAATTTAAAACTCAAAATCTTATGGAGGTGTTGAAAACAAAAATTAAATTAATTAATTATATTAAAGTTTTGGCATGTTTTCCACTTCTTACTTTGATGTTTTGTTGCTAGCATGAGCTGGTAATACTACATTTAATTACTGGTTACAATTTTCCACTCATAAATATTTCTACACATAAATATTATATTATTTCATAAGTACTTCCATTGAGAGGTCAGAAATGTTAAAATCCAACTTTTTTGTTCATCACTCAAGGTACGAGATAATATTCACACAAAGAATTTGGAATGACAATGAGGAACCAATAAAGAAAAGGGAAGACTAGCAGTTAGAAAGATAGCAGAATAAGAGACTATAGGAGCCAAGAGATTAGAAAGTCACCAGTAGAGGGAATAGTCAACTGTATCAAAAACTGCAGAGAGATAAAGGAGGATATGGACCCAAAAAATGCCATCAGATTTGGCAATTAGGTCATTGATGGCCTTTGGGAGATGAGAAAAGGCTTGCAAATGACTAAGAAGAAAGTCAGAAGTGAAAACAAAATGTATGAACAATTTTTTCAATAATTTTACAACTGTGAAAAGTGGATTTTGTACTACCATTACATCGGAAAACTGACAAGTCACACATACACACACGAGCAACACATAAGGTAATGTGACTTGATCCCTTTCCAGGTTTAAGTCTTCATTCTTAGAATTATCCTATTATATACTAAATAGAAAGATAATATTCCAAAAATTGTAGTATTCCAGAAAACATCAGCATAGTTCTACTGTGCTGAATAACAATAAAAAATGGAAGATGGTGGAATCCTGAAAACATTTTTCTATAGTATAAAGCTTTGTTGTAAAAAACATCTGCATGTCCAGTTAAACAACACAAAAATTAATGGAAGGTGACATCTTTTTTTTTTAAGCAATCAGGGTTAAGTAACTTGCTCAAGGTTACACGGCCAGTTATTATTATTTCTGGGTGTGGTGCTGAGTATCTGAGCCTGGATTTGATCCCCAGGTCATCCCGACACTGGAGCCAATGCTCTTACTTGCTGAGCCACCTGGCTACCCCTAAGCAACTGGGGTTAAGTAACTTGCTCAAGGTTACACGGCCAGGTGTTTCTGGGTGGGCGCTAAGTGTCTGAGCCCAGGATTCGATCTCCAGGTCATCCCAACACTGGAGTCAGTGCTCTTACTTGCTGTGCTATCTGGCCGCCCCTGGAAGGTGACATCTTACTTCAATTGTTGAGGTTAGCAATGAAAATGCAATCCACATAGCACAAAGTATGATAACACCCTCAAATTGACTTAACTTGTCCAGTAAAATCCAAGTGATATAATATGCTGACAGCAGCATGCATCTGTGGACAACTCCAGGGCTAGACTGTTCTCATATTAAAAAAAAATTATTTGCTGCCAATACATTGAAGGCTAGAGCCCTCATATAAGGTACACCTCCTTAGTCTGGAAACACTCAAGGGTCAAACATTTATTAAACACTACTATGCACTAGGCACTGAGAATACAATGAAACAGCCCCTGTCTTCAAGGAGCTGACATATGTGAGGAAAGAAACTAAGCACATATAGATACATTTTTTTAAATGTAGAAAGCTAGGAGAAATCAGGGAAAACTTTATGTAAGAGGTGGCATTTGTGCTAAGCTTTGAAGGAAGCTATGGACTCTAGCAGGTAAAGGGTAGAAGGAAGGGTATTCTAGGGATGAGGGATAGTTTGTACAAAGGGACAGAGACAGGAGAATGTCATATATGAAGAAAAGCAAAAAGGTATGTTTAACTGGACTTTAGATTACATGAAGGGGAGTGATGTATAATAAAAGGTAGGCTGGAAGGGAAGGGAATAAACATTTGTATTTATGTAATTTGTGCTAAGAACTTTACAAATATTATCTTGTTTCATCCTCACAACAACTCTATGACATCAGTGCTACTAACGCCATATTAAAGTGAAAGAAAACTGAGGCAAGTAAAGTGATTTGCCCAGGATCATACATCTAGTAAGTTGCTGAGGTTGGATTTTAACTCAGAGCTTCTCGACTCCAGGCCCAGGACTAAATGCCCAACTGTCAACAACTGGCTGGAACAACTGTGAAGATGTTAAAAGCCAAAGGAGTTTGTATTTGATTTGAAGTAAAAGAAAACCAACAAAGCTTATTGCATAGGGTGGGGAAAATGGTATTATCAGACCTATCATTTTGGCAGATGCATGGAGGATGGATTGGACAGGGGATAGACCAGAGATCAGACCATTAAGGAGCTACTGTCAAAGTCCAGATAAGAGATGATGTAAGCTTGGTAGAGGCTATAAGGGTGGAAAGAAGAGGATGAATGCAAGACAGGCAGAGGGGCAGAAGTGACAAGACAACCAACTGGATATGTGAGGGGAAGGGGAAGGGGAAGGGAGGATGACTCAAAGTGACTGAGGTGGAACTCTCAACAGAAATAAGGAAATTAGAAGGGGGGGCTAGAATGCTTAAAGTAAAACATAATGAGTTTTGTTTTGTATATGCCGAATTTGAAATTATCTAGTTCTAAATGCCTTGGTGACAAAGGACTAGAACTCAAGAGCGATTAGGGCTAAATGTATAGATCTGGGACATACCTGCAATGAAGGACCAAACCCCAAGAAAGTTGATAAAATCACTGAGAAAGACTGTGTGGTAAAAGAAGGCCCAGGTCAGAGCCTTGGAGGTACTCCCACAGTTAGGGTGCAGGATTTGGATGATGATCCAACAAAGACTAAAAAGGAATGAAAAGTTAGGAGAACAAATAGAGATAAGTATCACAAAACCCAAAAAGGTAACTGGATTCAGGAGAGAGGGATCTGCAATGTAAAATGCTGCAGAAAGGTCAGGAAGGTTAAATGCTGAGAAAAGACTATCAGATTTGGAAAGCAAGAGATCACTTTGGAAAGAATAGCTTCAATTAAGAGATGAGGTTGGAAGCCATATGACAAGGGGCTGAGAAGAGAATAAATGGAGAAAAGAGGAGAGGGAATGGAGGCAACAAATATCAACAGCTTTCTCTAGGCTTTTGACTATGAAAGGGTAGAGAGGTAAAGAATGGTAGTTTGGAGAGATGGAAGGGTCTAGTGGGAATTATCTCAGGATGAGGAAGACCTGGGCATGTTTGTACGCAGCTAGATAGGAACCAAAAAACAAGGAGAGTGAATATTAGAGACAGAGTGAATTGACATTACATAACATAATTTTGTAGTGGACCCAGTCAATGTGACTTCCTTCAGCACCACTCAGCAGCATGAGAATAGGAATGGAAGGGACAGACAGCAAGGAGGTAAATCAGTACTGGGGTTGGATAAAGCATAAGCCACATTAAGATAAGGGTAAAAGGTAATTGAAAGTAATGCTGAGCTGATTAACTACAGAATCAAGACTGAGAAGACAAGAAAGTGAAGTCAGACTGGGGGTGAGAGCATGTGAGAAGAGAGGTAAACTGGAAGTCATGGTGAGAATGAAGAACAGGTTTAGGAGGAATGAGGCATAAAGAAATATGGAGGAATGAGGCATAAAGAGAGATAGGAGGTTATAGTTGGTTGGAGGAATTTCAAAATTCTTGATCACAAAGTGGAATAAATTGATTGACTGTTTAGAACAATTTAAATAAATGGATGGATTAGTTATCTATGAAAATCTTGCCAGAAGTAAAACGTCCTAAGAAATTCTGATTAGGTAAGAAAATGCTGTTGAGTGGAGGGTGTATCCCTAAAATCTCATTAAGAAAACAATATTCTAAAGTGTAATTCAAAATAGTAACTCACTTCTGTATAGTATTTTAAGGTTTACAGAGCACTTTACTTGACCCCATGAGGTGGGCAGTAAAGAGATAAAACACTATATAAATGTGTGCGCCATTATCCCCATTTTAGAGATGAGAAAACTGAAGTTTAAAGAAACTGACATACTCATTGTCACACAGCAAAGAAGTGTCAAAGCCACAACTCTACCCAAGTCCTCTGACTCCAAAACTAGTGCCCTTTTCACTATACAATGATGCAATCTGGGAAACTATAACTTAAGGTAAAGTCATAAATTTGATAAATAACATCAAAAGTTGGCTAGTAAAGAATGTTTATATTGTTTCTCTAGCACAATCCAAAGGAAGACAAACTCCAAGATTCTAGACAATAAAAGCTGGTAATAGAAAATTTCTGTTTGGGGCAGTGGGTAGGGGAAAAACGAGGAGAAAATTTGTAACTCAAAATCTCGTGGAAATGAATGATGTAAATTAGAAGTTAATAAAGCATTTGAAAAAATTTTTTAAAAAGAATAATCTTTATATTTAAGACTATAAATTGCTCAGATTAACTGAAAAGTTAAATAAAATACATAACCCCATCTTATTAAAAAATGAGCAAGCCATCAATGAATTCCATAAGAAAAAATCTCCAGGGGCTAGATGACTTTACAAGTGAATTATATCAATCATTTAAAGAATAATACTATATAAACTATTTGGGAAAAGAGGCAAAGAAGGAGTCTTATCAGATTTCTTCTATGATACAAATATGGTGCTTATACCTAAACTAGAAAGAGCCAAGACAGGGAGATAAAATTATAGACCCATTTCCCTAATGAATATTGATGCAAAAATTTTAAACAAAATATTAACAAAGATATTACAATAATTTAGTATGAGGATAATATACTATTACCAAGTGGGATTTATAGCAGGAATGCAGGGCTGGTTCAATATTAGGAAAACTGTTAGCATAATTGTCCATAGGTAATGGGAATGGTAATTTGAAGATCTTCCCTGCCTCTTAATAGGCAGAATGTAATCACAGGGAGCCTGTGGTGGGACAAGTTTGAGTGAAGCAGGGAGGGTGGAGCAGAGCTGAGAGGAAGCTGGAAGTCAGAGCAGTTAGGGTGAAGGGAGGGAGAAGATTCAGGCAAGGAGACAGGTAGTATTCTAAGTGTTTGTTTGTGGGAAGGCTTTGGGATGGTGTTGCTTCTTGCAGTGATACAGTGCATTAACTTCTTTGTTGCTATGATAGATTCAGTTTTCTGGTGCTGGGATTTGGCTTTCTGTTGCCTGAATAAATGTTTTGCTTCTGTCTTATAAAAAAAAAATTTCTGGAATGGAGCAAGGCAATTCACCAAGCTACCACAATGTGACAGAAATGCTCCTTGAAGAACTTCAAACTCCCTTTGTCCTAATTCTATTCTCAATAAGTAACCTTTTTAACTATAATTTGGTATTAGTAAATATATCTACACATATGTCTTGTGTACATATGACAGATTCCAGTTACTGTTAAGAAGTATATATTTTTCATTATACATTAATAAACTGACAACCTAAATCAGTCTCTTCTGAATTTGGTTAATGTGAATAAGTCCCTAAAAACTTGATCACCGCCTGATGAATTTATAAAGTCAAATTTCTAAACCTACAAAGCTAAGGGACCTTGGAACATGGTGATCTTGCCAAGGTACAGCCACCCAAAAGCCCCAGTTGAATTAATCAGCTAGATTCTCTCTACCCATCTTAATTACAATCAAAGGCTCAGTCCATTCATCCAAGTTACCATTTGAACTTGGCCTTAGACTCTTGGCTTTCATTTTGCAGCAAGGCATTAGAAAAGAAAATAGAACAGGCAAATTCTCAGAGTTAACAAAATCTTAAGCAAAGCATGTTTCATAAATGAATAATATATGCAACAGATGGACCTAACAGCTTTGATCTTTTTTCCTTCTGTTTTCTGAAAAACATACACTGCCAACAAATCCATCCTATAGCACCAACATCATTTTCTTAATTTTTCAAAACAGTTCTCAGCATTTGAGTCAAAGCATCACAGCTCACTGGAAAGAAATTTTATTCATTAGAGATACAATCATCTGCAGAGGCATACACATATTCTGCACAAAATTTAAGATAAGAATTAGGTACCTTTTTCTTTTTTTAGGTTCTCCACAGTTCTCATCATCACTAAAATCAGAGTCATAGCTTCCATGGCCATGTATCTGAAAAGAAATACAGAAATTGATTGCTTGTAACCTTACTATGAGGAATTGGCTACAAATTATTTAATAATGTGAACTAACATTTGAAATTGTGTCTGAAATTATATAAAATTTAGGTTGAGACAATTTTTACAGAATAAGTTTAATAAATAATAAAATGCAGCTAGATGGCACAGAGGGCAGAAATGCTGGTCCTGGGGTTGGAAAGACTGATTTCAAATCTGTCCTGAGACACTAGCTGTGTGACCCTGGACAAGTCACTTAACCTCTGATTGCCCTAATTTCCTAATCTGTCAAATAGGAATAACAGCACCTACCTTCCAGGGTTGCTGTGAGGAGAAAACAAGATAATATTTGTAAAACTCTCTGCAAACCTTAAAGCACTTTATCAATGTTAACTATTATTATTATTATTATTTGGAGAAGGAAATGGCAGACCATTCCAGTATCTCTGACAAGAAAACCCCAAAAGGGGTCACAAAGAGTTGGGTATGACTGAAAAACAAATGAACAACAAATTATCATCATTAATATTATGTGGCATTGGGGTGGCTAGGTGGCGCAGTGAATAGAGCACCGGGCTTGGAGTCAGGAGGACCTGAGTTCAAATTCGACCTCAGACACTTAACACAAAAACTAGCCGTGTGATCTGGGGCAAGTTAATTAACCCCAATTGCCCTCCAAAAAAAAAATATTATGTTGCATAATTACAACAAAGTTCTTGCTTTATGATCATACTATCTATACTAAAACTTTCTTCAGAAAATAGGATAATATTACTCATGTTGAGTATACATTGGCTACAACACAATACCAATGACAAACTGCACATGTGAAGCAATCTAATTAAAAAACATAAGACTGGAAAACTTGACTTAAAAGAATGACAGTTTTGGAGTTAAGAAGACTACAATTCAAATCCAGCCTCAGATACTCACTAGCAGTGTGACCCAGCTCAAGTCCTTAAATTTCTCTCAACAGCAGTCTCCTCATCTCTAAAATGGGAATAATAACAGCACCTTCCTCCCTGGGGTTGTTGTGAGAATCAAGTAAAATCATAAACATAAAGCACTTTGTAAATGTTAAAGCACTGTATGAATGTTGGCTTTTATTATTATTACATAGACAGGTCAAGAGATAACAGGCAACATAATCTATTGCTACTAATATAGCATTAAGAAGTCTAGAGGAAAGCCTACTGAATTTAGGGGTGGACCTCCTATGGTGGATTTATGAACAGAGGAGAAGGCAGGGACAGGTTACAGCTTGTACCCCTGAAAGTATTTCTTATAAATGAGATCTATGAAAGTGCTCAAGTTAAAAGTATAAGCATTATTGTCATTGGGTCTAGATAAGATATTGAAGGTTCTCAAGATATCATTTAGTTATAACACAATGGCTCAATCTTTTCTGTGCCTGGCACCTTTCTGGTGAAATTCAGGAATCTTCTCAGAATGTTTTCAAATGCATAAAATACAAAAGATTACTAAAAAAATTATATTGAAATAAAGATGTATTTTTTCCTATCCAGATTTATGGACCCCATGAAATCTATTCCCAGGTGTTCTTGTGTAATCAGTGAAACAGTTATCATCCTATACAATAACTTCTATATGGTCAATAAAGTGCTTATTAATCCTTTACCTACCATTTTAAAAAACTTAAACCTCTTTTATGTAACTTTTTCTGCCTAATCTGAATATAATAAACATAATCTTTTCATCAAAACTCATAATCATCACTTCTAACAAGCTGGATATGTGGATGAATGAGTACCAATCTAGGAATTGCTTATTTTCACAGGAAAGAAATCTCAGATGTGAAATTGTTAGTCATTTGCTTCTTCTCCTCATAAAAATAAGGCTAAATAACCTCCAGGGTAGTGGCAATTAGTAGATATATGCTTGCTGACTCTAATATTAAATTTTAAATGAATCCTTGCAAAATTAATTATTTCATCAAAATGACAAAGCATCTTTCAAACATGTATTTCATTGCATGGTTTTGTTTTTGTTTTTTTAACGTTCTTAGACATGCTCTCTTTCAATTCAGTTTTCAGTGACGATAGCTAAAGCTCTACTATACACACATTTCAATTCAACGAACAATTACCTAGCAACTATAACCTAAAATGCTCGGTCCTTACCCTCATACCCTAAGCCATCTGACTTAGTGACAGGCATCTGTAAGACTGATTGTTGAAAGGGACAAAGTGAGGTTAAAGAAATATACTAAGCTTTTGTTTTAATATTTCAAGGAAAATGCAGTGTAAAAAGGAAAAGTTACAAAAGAAGGAACTGAGGAATAAAAATCAACTCTTTCACAGTGCTAACTCCTAGAGGTCTTCGTAACAGAATCTGATCTTCGAAATTTAAACAACTTTTTAGGTTATTGATAATAATAGCAAATACTAGCACTTTCTTCACAACAACCCTAGGAGGTGGGTATCCCTGCGTGAACCCACTTCGGTTCTGCCAGTCAAGTATGGAGCCACGCTGGCTCACTAGCGGATCCTCTCCCGCGTCCCGGGCACTCGGCCCCTTCCCCTCCCGCCGCTGCTAAAGCCTCCCCCTTCTCTCCGCTGTCCTGGTATGTCCCTACATGGTTACGGGTTGTGTCCATGAGGACAAGTCCTCCTGCCGGTGGCCGTCTGGGTTTTTTGGTTTGGGGTCCCGGCGCCCCGGGTTATAGAATAATAATTTCGTAAAATGGGAAACCAGGCCGGGATCCATCCATGACGTCACCGCCTCCCAAGCTGACGCAGCCCCCTCCCCCACTCCGAGCCCGCAGGAAGCTCCCTGAGGGCGGGAGGGCGATTCGAGAGTCTTGGTACTGCGGTTAGTGCCGGCCTCTGCGGGGCCAAGTGTCGGGAAGGGAAGAGGGAGGAGGTGGATGAGGGAGGGGCTCCAGCTGCCCTCCCTCACCCCGAAGGCCGGGGTCCAGCCTCTCGTCCCCGCTTCCAAAAGCCCTTGATTGTTTGGAACCATAAAAGGTCAGGGCTGTACAGGTCCAGCTGCCGTCGGCGTGGCCACCCCCGCCTCTCCTCCCGCAGCTCTCGCCCAGGTTCCCCTAGCTCACACACCCCCGGCCCCGCCCCCAACGCTGCAGCGACCACGCACCGCCTGAGAGAGCCGCTGCTGGGCCGGCTCCATGGTCGCAGCCGCACAGCCTCACGGGAACCGCCCCTCCAGCCTCGCTCTCCCCCGGACACCGGATCTTAGGGGCTTCTTCCGCCTACCCCCGCCGCCGCTGGTGCCACTGGGGAAAAGCACCGGCCTCGGCTCCCGCCAAAGGCCGCTGCCGCCGCGTCCTCTCGCCTAAAGTGACCGGTGGGAAACCAGGGTGCCGGAAGGGACGGCCTCGAGCTCTCGCGAACGCTGGACCTTGCTAGGTGAACGTGCCCCAGCGCCCCGCAGCAGCTTCCGCTGCCCAGCGACCCACGGCCTGTTAGGGTGCTTTGGCTTGGAACACCCCGTTTTAGAACCAGCCCTGACGGATATAAGCAGACGCACATATTATAGGCTCATCCTTCCCCTCCCCCATTCTCTCCCCTCCCTTTCTCTGCTCTCTCCTCCCCTTTCTTTTCTCCCTCCCCTCTCCCCTCCTGCCGACACTCCCTCCCCCTCCAATCATCTGCAACTTGTTACCGCATGAACCGAAATGATTGCCTGTGGCGGGTTATTTGCAAATACCTTCATCCAGAGCGCCCAGTAGAAGACGTTTCTAAAAGTGCAGTGCTTGGCACATAGTAGGCGCTTAATGAATACTCGTTATCTTCCCACACCAAAATCCCATCCAGTTACGTTTCTCGTCTTTGTGAAGCCCTGCTGAAAAGCAGTGAAAGCCTGTGAGCTATCCCATTTACCTGCAGCTTTCTTCTTCTGATTTAAATGATAGTAATAATAATAGCTAACATTTATAGAGTGCTTACTATGTGCTTTACAGCTGCCCCACAAGGTAGGTGCTGTTATCCCCATTTTACCCATGGGGAAACTAGGGCAGGCAAGTTAAATGACTGGCCTAGGGTCATCCAGCTTGTAAGTGTCTGAGACTGGATTTGAACTGAGCTCTTCCTGACGCTGCCACCTAGCTTCCCCTTTATCGTAAGAAACCTGCATAGGAAGCATGCTGTCAAATTTGTAGATAACAAAGCTTGGAGAGATTGTTAACATAATGCACGACAGAATTAGGATCTAAAAAGATCTTGACATGCTAGAACAATGGACCAAATCTAATGCCATGAAATTTACATTAGGGTCCTTAGGAAGAAATTGTCCTAAATCTTCATGTTGTGCAGGAAATCCTGGATTCTCAAAGGCTGTGCCAGTCAAGTGTATGCTTTGACAGGATGGAGTGTATTAGCTGTCATCTGAGGACAGACACAATGTGTTCCATCTTGTTTAATTTTCATTGACTATCCCCAATGTCTGGAATTTTTTTCCACAAAGAAAAAATCCTGGATGTCAAATAATTTTTAGTCATCTGCTTCTTTTTCTCATAAAAGTAAAGCTTAACAACCTCCAGGGCAGTGGCACATAGTAGGCACTTGAAAAACCTTTGTTGTCTGACTAACATGGATTAAATGTCAAATGAAACACTGCAAAATTATTTAGTCAAAAGGACAAAGCAGCCTGGTAAGAGGCATTTGACTTGCCTCCTGGCTTTCTTCAAGTGTCAGCTAAAATTCCACCATCTACAAGGTCTTCCTGGTTCCTTTTAATGACAAATGCTTTCCCTCTAAGATTATCTCCAATTTATCCTAACCACCATCTCCCTAAAAAGCAACAACAAATGCAATGTCATTCATTCCCTCTATCTCTCTGCAGCCTTTGATATTGTTGATCATTCTCTTCTCCTTGATACTCCCTTCTCTCTAGGTTTTCAGGACAGCACTCTCTCCTTGTTCTCTTCCTACCTTTCTGATGTCTCCTCTGTCTCTTTTCCTGGATGCCCTTCCATATCATACCTTCTAATCATGAGTATCTCTCAGGTTTCTGTTCTGTGCCTTTTCTTCTCCCTCTATACTACTTCACTTGGTGATCTAATCAATTCTCATAGATTTAATTACCATCTCTATACTGATAATTCTTAGATTTACTTATCCTGCCCCAAATTCTTTGCTGACTTCCAAACTTGCATCTCCAGCTGCCTTTCAGACATCTTGAATTGTCAGGCCAGTAGACATCTTAAACTCTCTATGTCCAAAACTGAACTTAGAACTTTTCTCCCTAAACCCTACTCCCTCCCCCCACAACATACACACCTCTTCCCTATTACTTGTTAACAAATGACTCCCAGCTTCATAAAGGAACTGGAAATGAAATAGAGGCATTTAATTAAAGGCATTTATTGTCTGAGAAAAGACTTGTAGGGGAGAGATCATACAATGGAGCACAGAAGGAGAAAGTTCTTCAGCTGCTCAAAAGGAAGTGGAAAAAAGGTTATTATGGAATTATTAATTCCATTATCAATAATTGTAAATTAATTATTAGATTATATATAATTAATATATAATTATTATTAAAGGAATTAGGGTTTCTAGAGGCTTTTATTCAGAAGAGCAGGAGTTAAAGAAGACATCTGTAGATATAATAAGCCAGGGAGCACAGCATGTTTAGAAACTCCCAGGCAAGGTCTTTAGTCTGCAACTTCTGCTCAAGGTTGTCCTTGAGCTGATCAAGACTGGTTCTGTGGTTTCTGGCAGCTACAGGCATCTCCAAATTCGACTAAAGTTCACTCACAAAGGATCACAGGTATGTCAAGTAGTGCTTAGCCTCAGAAATCCTTCTAATTGAATGGTTCTTGTGTAATTCCATTGACCTGCTCCCTCGTGAAGAAAGGAAGTTCTAATATGCAGTATATTCATTACAGAACCCATGTTAACATACTGTAGAGGGCAAGACCCTCCCCTCACTCTGGCTCACAATGTAAGTGTCATCCTCAATTCCTCACTCTCTTACCTGCCATATCCAAACTCTTGCCCAGGCTCATCAATTTTACCTTTGCAGCATCTCTCCATTAAGCCCCCTTCTTTCCTCTGACACTGTCTCCACTCTAATACAGGCCCTCACTACCTCTCTGGACTATTGTAATAGCCTGCTGGTGTGTGGGCCTGCCTCAGGTTCTTCCCATGCCAATCCATCCTTCATTCAGCCACCAAAGTGATTTTCCTAAAGCTAAGGTCTGATCATCCCAACTTAAACACCATTGGCTCCCTATCGCTCCTAGGATCAAATACAAAATGCTCTGAGCCCCTGGAGTCAGGAAGACATGAGTACAAATCTGCTCCTAGGATCATATACAAAATGCTCTGTTTGGCATTGGAAGTCCTTCATAATCTACTCCTCCCCCCTTCAACCTTTCCAATCTTTTTAATACTTTGCTCTCAAAAACATACACTGATCCAGTGACACTGGCTTCTTGGCTGTTCCACAAACAAAATACTCCATCTCTCAGCTCTGGACATTTTCTCTGGCTGCCCCCATGTCTGGAACTCTTTACCTCCCTGGCTTCCTTTAAGTCCCAACTAAAATCCCACCTTTTACAGAAAAACTGCCCCAACCCCTCTTAATTCTATTTGCTTGCATGTTGTCTCTTATTAGATTGTAAGCTCTTTGAGGGCAGGGACTGTCTTTTGCTTCTTTTTGTATACCAACCATCCTTAATAAATGTGTGTATATGTATACATATGTATATGTGTGTATATATGTGCACACATACATACACACATATATGTTTGTTTATGCTTAGTTGTTTACATTTTTTCTTCCCCGTTAAATTGTGAGCTCCTTGAGGAAAGGGTGTTTCTATCTTTTTTTTTTGCATCCCTAATGCAAGACATATAGTGGGTACTTAAATTTTCCTTGACTTGACTCAACCAACCTTGTTAAGTTTGGAGAAATGACTCTTGGCCAGGTGGCTGCAAAGTGATCGATTTTGGGCTGAAACATCTCTCAAAAAACATCTAAGAAGTCATTAAGGGGTTGAAATCAGTGTCAGTGGGAGGGATTGCACACACCAATGAAATCACAAATCCTTCAGACAAGTTGTGAGGAAAGCCCTTTGCAAACCTTAAAGCATTTTATATATATGAATTATTGTAGAGATTTTAATCCAGTGTATGATACTAGTTGTGGGGCAAGTAACTTTACTTCCTGAAAATCTTAAAGCATTGTGTAAATATGTTGTTATTATTGTAAATGTAAACTCCTATCCAGTCCAAAAAATCAACTTCACAAGCTGAAGGTGATTGAGGCATGGCTTCACAACAACTTGTCTGAAATAGATCTGAGTGTTCTAGCAGCTCAGTATGAGTCAACAACGCCACATTGTAGCCAAAAAAAAAAAAATACAAAAACTGATGCAGTATTAGGGTTCATTGAGAAAGCATGCATGTCTAGAGCACAGGAGCGGGTAGAATACTGCTGTACTCTGCCCTGATCAGATACCACCTGGAATGAGAATTGTGTGTACCAAGTACCACCTTACAGGAAATACATTGACAAGTGGGAGAACACCTAGAAGAGGGTCTTTCTATGGCCTCCCCCCCTTCCTCTTTACCCCAGCTATACCCTCAGGACTAATGCCCTGAAGCTAAACTTTTATTTTCTATGGTTTTCCCCCTGGAGTATTAGCTCCTTAAGATTAGGGACAGTCTCAATATTCCTATTTGTATCCCTAGCACTCAGCCCAGAGCATGGCACATATTAAACATTTAAATGTATTTTCATTCATTTATGCAACTAAGATTGGAAGGGGCATCGAAACCATGTCCTTTAAATATCATTTGAAGGAACTGGGGGAAGGGAATTAGTGTAGAGATAGGATATGATTTCTATCTTCGAAGATTTGAAGGATTATAACATTATACAAAGATTAGAGTTATTCTGATTGACCTCAAAGGGCAGAAATGAGAGCATTTGTCAGAGGTAAATTTAAGCTCAATGTAAGAAAAACTTGGGCAGAAAAAGTCTGTTTCTTCCCTTTGGTGCTAAAGCTCTCATTTGAGGCAGCCAAGTGTCACCATGGATAGAGAGCTGAGCCCCTGGAGTCAGGAAGACATGAGTTCAAATTTGCCCTCAGACACTTGCTAGCTGTGTGTGACCTTGGGCAAGTTCCTTAACCTTTATCTGCCTCAGGTTTCTCAACTTTAAAATGGAAATGATAATAATGATTACACATGAGGATCAAATAAGATAATACTTATAAAATGACTGGCACGTAGTAGGTGCTATATACAAGCTTCTCCCCTCCACATTAGTAAAATTTCATCTTTTAAAGGAAACTTTACCCAAACCCTCTTAATACTAGTGCCCTCCCTCTATTAATTATTTCCTATTTATTTTGTATTTATCTTGATTTGTGTATATTTGCATATTGTCTTTCCCATTTCCTTGAGGACAGGGACTGTCTTCTTTCCCCTTTTGTATCCCTAGTACTTAATACAGTCCCTGGTACATAGCAATGCCTTAATAAATGTATATTTATTGATTAAAGTGCCTAAGAAATAGCAAGTGTAGAGGTAGGAGGCCTAAGTGAAAGATAAAAAGATATTAGTAAGAAGTTGGCACACACATAAACATATATATGTATGTATGTAGATAGATGCGCACATATGATTCAATTCATACCTATTTGTTTAACAATATTTAAATATGCATATATATTTTTCATCACACTTGTGAATTGTGCAATAAACTTTAAGAGAAAGATTTATATCACTGAGATCCTCTCATTTTCCCTTTGGACAAAAGAAGTAACCAAATGCCAACAACATCTTAAGTGCTTTCAAGAGTGCACTTTAAAGGTCAGAGGTTTGCCTAATGATAAAGCTTTGACAAATTTTTCTTTTTCATAATCTATGTTTTTTAAAGGGTATAAAATAAAATTTTTTAATCCTGGCTCTATGTCCTGGATATATATGATGATATGAAAAAAATGTAAATGTAGACCCATATATATAAAAATAGATATGTATACACATAAATATATGTATTCATATATGAAAATATATACACATATATCTTTTTGGAACAGATGATGAAACTTTACTTGTAGGCAAAGATTTGGTCTTTAAAGTTCTCTCTAGGGAGTACCTGAGATGTTATTTGCTATTGATTACTTCTAAGAGAAAATGGGAAGATATTCTTAAAGTTTTAAGTTCTTTTAAAATCCATTATACAAGACATAGGTGTGATCCTAAAAATTTTCAAGGAAATAAATATTTTGTAAATTTAGCAACTTTAAATGCAACAGAGGACTTCAGTGTTTGAAGGCACCCTATGGTGAATCATTTAGCAAAGAATCATTTTTTGTGATGTGAATAATTATTGCTATATATCCTATTACCATATACCTCAATCAAATTTATTTAAAGCAAAATATCATATATGCCCCTAATTTACTCAACATTCCTTTTTATTTGCATAAAATTTTAGGGATTTTTTTTCAAAGAGCATTCACACTTCTTAATTTATCTTCAAAACAACTCTTTAAAGCAGCTACAATTTTTATTCCATTTGATAGTTGAGGAGCCTAAGGCTTAGAGCTTAATTAAGGTCAATCATCCGATTAGGGAACAAGCTAGAACTAGAATATAGGTCTTCCAGCACCTTATGTTCCTTCTAGGAGACATTGCTTTTCTTTTTGACTTTTGGGCTATCTTAGAAGAACACAGAGCTGAATTAATCCATATAGAATTCAAAGCTGTGGTTCCGGGGAGTATTGTTATTCCAGAACTGTTGATAAGCTATACTTTCAGCAAACACTTTCATTTTTGCCAATGAGACAGCAATTTAAACTGGAAACAAAATTTATATTAGGGATAAACCAATATCCTGGAACAAAGATGTCTGCTTCTCTAGGAATGATTGAAATATGCAAAGAGAAACAAGCACACAGTTTTTATTACAGCTTATCATCATCATCATCGCCATCATGCACAACAAATGTTTATTTATTATTATTGGGCTTGTGTCATGTTCGTGTTTGTCCTTCGTTTTCAAAGAGGATCATGGCATCAGGAAATATTAACATGACTTGCAGTTGACTTTTATTTGCGTGAGGGAGGGCTGTGTAAGGTCACTAGCCTGTCTTTCTGCTCCAGAGCCATCTGGGTCCAGTGGCCAGATATTCATCAGAATGACTGGAAATGACCCAGGATGCAATGGGAGACGCTGGCCGCTTTGAGGCTAAGGCCTTTTCACATACTCTAAGAGTCAGATAACGCCCATTCAGTGAATTTACCGATTAAGAAGTAAGTCAAGGGATGGGCTCTTAAATTAGGAAAAAAAAGAAAAAAAAAATCAAGCTGGGAGGGGAAGACCATCAGGGTTGCTGCTTCAAAGAGAAACAGTTACCACTGACATTCACTGTAAGCCAGGAGGGCCCAAAATACAGCTATTAAGTGGAGCTCGGGCAGGGCCCTATTGAGGCACAGTCAATGAGCTTCAGCATGAACTGGTATTAAGGAAAGAAAGACAGAAAAAGAGAGAGAGACAGAGACAGAGAGAGGAAGGGAGGAATTCTGAGTATCTCACTCTAAGTGTGTACATGAAAAGACCTTGACCTAAAAGGGCCAGGGTCTCCCATTGCAACTTGGATCATCTCCAGTCCTCCTAATGAATATCTGGTCACTGGAGAAGAAAGTAAGGCTGGACCTTGCATAGCACTCCCTCACTGAAATCAAACTCAACTGCAAGTCATGTCATCATTTCCCTGATGCCATGCTCCTCTTCAAAAACAAAGGATAAACAACCTGTAAGTAGTCTGAGCTGCCTGAATGGTGACCCAGCTAGATGGGTAACTCAGCTCTGTCCTCTCCCTCTCCTCTCCCAAGGAAGGCAAATTTTGATGGCCAGAAGCTGCTCACTTAACTTGGGGTTTACTGGCTAAACTTCTTTCTTCTTTTCTTTCTCTTCCTTCCTTCCTTCCTTCCTTCCTTCCTTCTCTCTGCATTCACGGGACTTAAAATCTAATTGGATTGGACACACAATGTATATACTTTAAAAGATGACATATGCTGCCTTGCTATACATTTGCCAAACAAATATTTCAAATTATTTCCTGAATTCAGAGGAAAGAATGAATACCAAAGGTCTAGGAAGGCATTCTGAAGAAAGTAAGACACAGGTATGTGGAAATGAGGAAGGAAGGCCTGGGGTGGAGCTGTGGCAATGGCAGGAGTTGTGAGCTAGGAACAAAAGCAGAGCTATTTGGGAACAATAAATGCAGCTAGGGACACCATAGTGCACCAAAATGCTGGGCTTGGAGTCAGTAAGACTCCTTTTCCCGAGTTCAAATATGGCCTCAGACACTTACTAGCTGTGTGATCTTGGGCAAGTCACTTAACCCTGTTTGCCTTAGTTTCCTCATCTGTAAAATGAGCTGGAGAAGGAAATGGCAAACCACTCCAGTGTCTTTACCAAGAAAACCCCAAATGGGGTTGTGGAGAGTTGGACACTGAACAAGAACAATAAAATCAGTAACTCAGTTTGGCTGAAGCTGAGAAGTCCTAGACTTGAGAAAATAAACACAAAACCAGGCAGCATGTAAAATGTCTTTGCCTAGCTGTGGTAGGCATTTAAGTGCTAAAGGAAAAGGTTGAAGAGGCAGATACATTAGGTGTGAGAACCAGATGGCAAACGCTAGCTGAAGTGATTTCAACTTTATTTTGTAGATAGGGCACCATTAAAGGTTTCTGAGGAGGGGGAGGACTTGCAAAGTGATCATTTAGAAAGATTATTCTCACATCAGTAATGCAGGATGTTGGGAAGGGGGTGGGGAGCCATGGAGCTAGGAGACTCTGACAATTAACCAAGTGTGAGGTGTTAGACACGGAGGGAAAGGGATGAATTACAAGGGTGTTTCAGTGAAGAAAATGACATGATTTGGTAACTGATTCTTTAATGTTCTGGGTTAAACAGGAAAGGAATGATCCTTTCATGAGAAGATTCTGACCTGAGAGATAGGAAGAACAGTAGTACTACCAAGAGAAGTGGGGTCATTGAGAAGAAAATCTGGTTTGGGAGCAATGTTATCAGTTCATTTCTTTTTTTTTTTCTGACTTTTTTTGGAGGGGGGAAGGTAGGGCAATTGGGGTTAAGTGACTTGCCCAAGGTCACATAGCTAGCTTTTTTTGTGTTAAGTGTCTGGAGGCAGATTTGAACTCAGGTCCTCCTGACTCCAAAGCCAGTGATCATGAGTTCATTTCTGACATGCATTAACTTGACATTGAGATGCCTCCTCCAGGCCTTTCCTAGTGCTAATACCTTTACAGTTGCTAGAGATTTCCTTTCTAAACCTATTCTCTATCTGTCTTGTATGAATTGATTTATGTAGTATAGTTCTCTCTTTTAAGCTACTTGAGGACAGGGGATGTTTTTACTTCCTCTTCATGTCCCAAGTGCTTAGCATTGGTGTCTGGCAGATAATACATGTGTAATAAATACATTGATTGATTGATTGATCTAAGTGAAGATACTTATGCAAGTTTGTAAAGTAAGAAAATAGTCTGGTATTCATGCCCTCACAGTTTTTTATCATTTTCCTGTCATCAGAACCAGCCCTTAGGCATTTTCACTTTATTGTGAATGAATTTAAGTCAGTCTGTCTTTTTTTAAAACTCTAATTTTGGAATGAAAGCCTTTGTCTCCTGTTAAAAGAATTTCAGACTGAGAGAGCAGGTTGGAAAGGTTTTTGAGGGCATAGGAAAGTATTCTTGGAGATTCTAAAATTATGCCACTCAAATGACTGCCTATTTTGCCTACCTGTAAGCAAAATTTCTTTTGCTTTTTGTTTGTTTGTTTGTTTGTTTCAAGTAGACAGCCATGTTATGGGCAGGTAGGTGGTACTGTCAATAGTGTGCTGAGCCTGGAATCAGAAAGACATCCTCATGAGTTCAAATCTGGCCTAATCACTTAGTAGCTGTGTAACCCTGGGCAAGTCACTTACCCCTGTTCTTAGTTCCTCATCTTTAAAATAAACTGGAGAAGGAAATGGCAAAACACTTCAGTACTTCTGCCAAGAAAACCCCAAATAGGGTCACATCAAATAGAATTGACCAACAGCAACGATGTATAAGCAAGATGCATTTTCTTCTAGTGAACCCTTTTTGATCAGCTAAGAAGAGAGGAGCAAAATTGGTTAAGTAAACGCACTAGCCCCAACTCCAGGAACTTTAAATAGCTTGGATGAATTCCCAGTTTGAGTTCCAGTTTTGAAAGTTGAGGAATCCAGGCACAGGAACATTTTGTGTAGGAGATCCCTGGGGGCTGGGAGTAGGGTAGGGAGAGGAGGAAACTTGGTCTCCTCCTGACACCCCATCTGCCATATCATCAGATATACTGGACAAGTGAGAAAGAACCATCTCCAGCCAGGAGCCTGAGGCACATACCCAAGGATGGTCACCTGAAGAAGGAAACACTTTCAAGGAGTGTGGCCTTCCCCTCAGCTTCTTACAGCAGAAAAAGTGCCATACATGAACTCAAGACAGAAGCAGAAGCTGAGAACCACTCAGCAAAGAGTTAAATGCCTGAAGGAATATAGAGGATGCCACTAAAGGGGAAAGGAAAACAGGGGATTGTGGGAGTAAATAATAACAGTAATGATTATATCTAGCATTTATACACCACCTACTATGTGTCAAGCACTTTACAAGTCTCATCTCTTACCTCACAATAGCCCTAGGTGGTAGGTACTATTATCTCCATTTTATAGATGGGGAAACTGAGGCAAACAGGTTAAGTGACTTATCCAAGGTCATAAAGGTAATAAGTATCTGAGGCTAGTTTTTGTACTCAGGTCTTCCTGACTCCCAGCATAGAGTGCCATCCACAAGCCACCTACCTGCTTCTATTTGTGCCTGAGATAGCATTCACCTACCCCAGATCCTTTTATGGTGAACATATAACTTTAGAGATGAAAAGGACCTTAAAAATCATGTAACCCAATCTCCTCAATTTATAAGTGAGGAAACTGAAGCTGAGAGATGTAATTTTACTAAGCATATACAGATAGAAGGGGGAAAAAAAACCCAAACCTCAGAGGCTCCCCACTCTGAGGACAATGCTCTTTCCACTTTGCCCCACTAATAGGGGACTTTTAATTCCTAACTGGAGAGTTTAGACTGAATATGAAAGCAATAGGGACCCATTGTAGATCTTTAAGTATGAAAGTGACATGATATAATGTTGTTTGAAAGAAATAATTCCTGGCAACCAAAGCAAATTGAGAAAGACAGGAGAGGACCTCATTTGGTGACTATTTGCATCAATTCAGGCACAAAGTGGTGAAAGCCTTGTGTGGTTTCTTTGTTGAACCCCTTACTTCTGAACTTCCCTCTGCTATTTAAATGATTTTTTCAGAGTTTTCATTTAAGTCTTATCTCTCTCTCTTTTTTTTTTTTTTGCTTTTTGGAGGGGGAAGGCAGGGCAATTGGGGTTAAGTGACTTGCCCAAGGTCACATGGTCACCTAAGTGTGATCAAGTGTCTGAGGTCAGATTCAAACTCAGGTCCTCCTGACTCCAGGACCAGTGCTCTATTCACTGTGCCACCTAGCCACCCCTTAAGTCTTATCTCAACGTAATAAAGTTATCACTTAAAAAAATACAGATAGATGGCAGCTGTGGGAATGAGGCAAGAGGAAGGAAAAGAGAGGCATTGTTCTTCCCACTGTTGAGCCTGGGCCTACATTCCACACACCCTCCACTGTCACTTCTGTTAGTCCTATGAGAACAAACTCCGCATATCTTGGATAGTTTATTTTCACTTACAACTAAATACAGTATAAACCAACCCATAAATTTTTCCTTCCTAGTTCTCCCTTTGGGCTTCTAAGTTCCCTTTACACATAAAATAAATCAAACCCACTCATAGCTGCATTATGTATGTTGCTATCTCTCTACAAGAAGAGGAAGGGAATTAATAATATTTGTTCCCAATTACAAGTAAAGACAATTTTTACCATTCTTTTTTTTTTATTTTGAGTTCCAAATTTTCTCCCTTCCTCATTTCCACCCTCCCAGAGACAGTAAGCAATTTGATAAAGATTAAACACATTTCTATATTAGTTATATTGTGAAAGAAGAAAAACCAAAAGAAAAAAATGCAAAAAAGATGAAAACTAATATGCTTTGATCTACATTCAGGCTCTTATCACTTACTTCTCTGAATGTGAATAGCTCTTTTCACTATGAGTCCTTTGGAACCGTCTTAGATCATTGTATTGCCAAGAATAGCTACATCATTCACAGTTGATCATTGTACAATATTGCTGTTACCGTGTACAATGCTCTCCTCGTTCTCACTTCACTTTGTATCAGTTTGTATGTCTTTCCAGGTTTTTCTGAGAGTATCCTGCTCATCATTTCTTATGGCATAATAGTATTCCATCACAATCATATACCACAACTTGTTCAGCCATTTCTCAATCGATGGACATCTCAATTTTCAGGAACAAGCATTTATATTGTGCCTACTATGTTCCAGGCACTGTATGAAGAACTTTTTATATGTATTCTCTCATTTGATCCTCATAACACCCCTGCAAAGTAAGTGCTGTTATTATCCCCATTTTATAGTGGAAGAAACTGACAGAGGTTTAATGACTTGCCTGAGATCACATAGCTAATGAGTATCTGAGACCAGATTTATTCTCATCTCCCAGACTCCAGGCCCAGTACTCTCTCTTCTGTACCACTTAGCTGCCTAAAGGTAATTTGGTATTTAAGAGGGGTGCCCTCTCCACATCACCTCCCTACCCTGCTACGTTTGCATTATCTCTTCTCACCTATGATTCTAGTTGTTGCCTGTGTGAAAACACTCATCATTATTTCACAACAAAAGATGTGAGACATGAGATGGAAAACTCAAGCAAAACCCCAGAATTTTTAAGCCTGTAATACAATACTGCATTAAGTGAGCATATACAACACACTATTTAGAATCAAAGTAGAGAAAAACATAGTAACGTTGCCCCAAATTTAGGAATATTTCTAAGAATTTGGGTAATTTGAGTACTTCCATGGGTGGAGGGCATTCCCTGTGAGGAATATTCTTTACCAGTTCCAATCACTACCATCTTTGCCATTTATACTCTTAGAGAGGTGCCTGGGACCCTAGAGGGCTAGGTGATTTGACTCAAAGTCAGTATGTGTTATTTCTCTGGAAAACACTTTCCAGGTATAGCTACTGTACTGTGAAGGCAGTAGTTCTCAAATGGTGGGGCTGTGAGTTTCCCTGAACATGCCTAGAAATCCCCAGGTGCAGTTTGCAGCCAGTTTTTCCCAACTTCGCTTCAGGTAAGTCATGATACAAGTTGTATCTGTAGAGGTGCAAAAGTGATTCCTCTTCTGGGGTCCTGGGAAAGGAAGGAAAGAAGATGAGGGGGGGAAGGAAAGGAAGAGCAGAGGAATCACAGGGTTCAGACAATGAGTCAGGAGGCCCGAATCCTCAAAAATCCTCCTTTGTCACCAGCTTAAACACCAGCTTAAACACTATTCCTGAAGTCAAAGAAGACTGTTGCCTGAGCAAAAAAAAAGGTTTAAGGACCACCCCTATGAAAGAAAAATGAAGATAAAACAAATAAATATTTTATTTGTGAAAAAACTATCCATAGGATATAAATAACTAAATACAAAAAAAAATTAGATACAATACAATTCAGTGTTGGTGGAATTATGAGGAAACTAGAATCTTAATGCTTTTGTTGGGAATCCAGTTGAATTCTACAAATATTTATTAAGCACCTGCTATGTGTCAGACACCATCAAAAAGGAAAAACAAACAGTCTCTATCCACAAGGAACTTATATTCCACTGGGGAAAAATAGCATTTACATAAACAAGTAAATGAAACATGTGAACTAAATGCAAAATAATAGTGGAAGAAGAGATGGAAACAATAACAACTTAGGAAACGAGGAACTGATGCTTGAGCTGAGCCCCAAAGGGAGATAGGAGACCAAAGTATAAAGAGGGACTGACCAATGAGGGCCTACTCCTTAGTACTAGGCACACTGTGCACACTGCCAGATGGATTCCTCACATGTATGTTTGATGAACCTTCTAGTCACATAAATACATATGTATTGGAGGGTTTTCTATCTATCTATCTATCTATCTATCTATCTATCTATCTATCTATCTATCTATCTATCATCTATCTATCTATCTATCTATTTCTTTATCTACCTACCTATAAATCAGAGGGTCCTGATCTCTACTTTGGAGAACATTCGATACTCTGTGATTGTTTCCTGTTTGCTTGCTATGTATCATTGTGAGGCCTTTTGATTGACTACTGAGCAGTAACTGATCCAAATTTCTCTCTCTCTCTCTCTCTCTCTCTCTCTCTCTCTCTCTCTCTCTCTCTCTCTCTCTCTCTCTCTCT
>NW_027186296.1:108199655-108288076 GCF_028583685.1 Petaurus breviceps papuanus
TCTCTCTCTCTCTCTCTCTCTCTCTCTCTCTCTCTCTCTCTCTCTCTGTGTTTCTTTCTCTGCCTCTGTCTGTCTCTCTGTGTGTCTCTGTCTCTATCTCACTCACTCTAACTCTCTCTCCCCTCCCCCACCTTGCCCCTCCCCCGCACTTTCCACTGCATTCTAGTGAGGAGTACAAAATGCTATAAGTCTCTGGGTGGGGGAAGAGACCTCAGTCTTTTTCTTCCCACCTGGACTAGTGAAGACAAGCATTAAAGACTACGACTTTGTGAGCTTTGAAAGATCAGAGGATTGAGCTACTTAAAGATCTGGTAACTGCAGTCCATGCCAGAGTTTGTCAATGGAGGGGGCCCATTGTGCTTGAGAAGTTTGCTTGATGGAGGTGAGCAGTAGATCAACACTGAGGGGTCCTTTCCTGCAGCAAAGGAGCTTCTCATCCAGAATCCTAGGCTGAATTGAGTAATTTGGTGAGGTGAATGCTTTGTAGTAACCACTTTAAGTTTGAACTCACTCTCCCCAGGGATTGAGGTGGCAGAGAGAGAAGTATACTTCTGATGTTGGGGGAAATCTGGGGCTCTTTTATACTTCTGTTTTTCCTATATTACTCCAATAAATGTCCCTTTGTAAAAACTAATTGAGTTAACTGGTTAAATTAATGTTTTGGTTGTTCAGTCGTTTTAATGAGGTACAGGCTCTGGGAATCCCCTTGACCTCTCCTTGAATCTTTGAGGTACAGGCTCTCTGGGAACCCCCCCTTGAACTCTGATTAAATCATCCCATTTGATGAGGCATTTGCATGAGGCCATAAGCCTTACATTGTGGCTGGGTCCACACCTCTGTTACTAGCCTAGCCCTCCATTGTCCATCTACTTCCCACCCTTGAGCCTATCAAAATATCAATCCACCCTTGAACTAGCCTAGCCCACCATTGTCTGTTGGCTCCAGGTAGCCTCCAACAACTTCCCACCCTTAATCACTCATTGACCTCATCTGACTTGTCCTAAAGACCCGTCCCCAAACTCCTTCTCTAGACCACCCCTAGATTCCTCCCACAACTTTCTGTATATGACCCCATCTTGTCTCCATGTGTGTGAGAGTGCCATAGAATGACCTAGCACAGACTTACTCTGTGTCCAATACAAATGAACTTTTAATAAACTTTACTTTTCTTTGGCTGAGAGAAGACTTGAGTCAAATTCATTTGCCAGGACCTGGCATGTTGGTATTTTGGGGTCTCCAGAGAAACCCTAACCCTCTTTATGGGTAACCTCTTCAGTTTCAGTTGTATCTGACTCTTTGTGACCCCATTTGAGGTTTTCTTAGTAAAAATATTGGAGTGATTTGCCATTTCTTCTCCAAGTTAAATTAATAGTGGTTAAAGTTAGGTTAAAATGATAATAGGTTAAATTAATAGTGGGGTACTAATCACTAGTTTAGCCTGTGACATAGAGGGGATACTAACTGTTAACTAGTGATAGATATTGGAGAGAGCACACCAGAATAGGGACCCAGACATTTCCAATGCCTTAGAAGTACCCAGGGAGATGTAGCCACCCTAAAGGGAATTGGGATAAGAACCACAGAATGTAGATTTGCCATAGTCAGTCAATTGTTGGGCATTAAGAAGAACCTACTATATGCCAGTCACTATGGTAGGCTCTGCTCTGGAGATACAAAGACAGAAGCAAAATAATCTTTGCCTTCAAGGAGCCCACATTCTATTGGGTAAAATAACATTACAAAATAACGTGTGTGTGTGTGTGTGTAACATATGTGTGTATGTGTGCATATTATGGTCTCAAATATATAATATCTACAAACCAAATATGAGATAATATCAGGGCCAGATGGGAAGGGAAGGAAGGCACTTAATAGCTTAGGAAAAGCTTCATGTAGCATGCACTGAGCTTTGGAGGGAACTAGGGATTTAGAGGTAGCTAGGTGGCTCAGTGAATAGAATTATCAGCCTGGAGTCAGGAAGATCTGAATTCAAAATCCAGCCTCAGACACTAGCTGTGTGACCCTGAACAAGTCACTTAACCTGTTTGCCTCGGTTTCCTCCTCTGTAAAATGGAAATAATAATAGCACTTACCTTTCAGGATTATTGAAGGATAAAATGAGTTAATGTTTACAAATAAAGCATGTTACAAACCTTAAAGTGCCATATAAATGAAAGCTATGATTTGGTGAGGATAAAGTGATATGATAAGCTAAAGAAAGAATATATTCTGGACATGAAGGATATCTTCTATAAAGGTATAGAGACGGTCAGCAAGAAGGCCAGTTTGGTCAAATTGTAGAGTGTATGAATGGCAATAATGTATGAGGCTAGAAAAGTCAGGTTCATTCTGGTTGTGAAGCTCTTTAAATGACAGAGGAGTCTATATTTGATCCTGGTTGTAACAGGAAACAATTGACATTTAGTGGACAGGAGAGTAATATGTCAGACCTAGACTTTGGGTGGGGGGGAGTCACTTTTTCAGCTATGTGAAAAGTAGATAGGAAAGGGGCAAAACAGGGTAACCAAATAGGAAGCTATTACCATAGTCCGGGTATGGGGGGATGAGGGCCTAAACCAGAGTGGGGGTCACATGGGTGGAAAGAAGGTGACAGATGTGGAATAAGAGGTAGAAAAGATGTAATTTGGCACCTGCTTAGTTATGTGACGTAAAGGATAGTACAGAGTCAAGAATGAATTCAAAGTTGTCAACTTTTATAACTAGAAGGATGGTGATGCCCTCCACAAAAATGGGAAAGTCAAAAGAATGGGTTCAGTGGGAAGGAAAATGAGTTCTGTTTTAGACATGTTAAATTTGAGATTACTTATGGGACATACAAAATGTCTGGTAGGCAGTTGGTGATGCATTCTAGACATGGAGGAGTCTGGACAAAGGCATAGAGGAAGGAGATAGGGTATCTTATACAGGGAGTACCAGATAAAGCCAGTTTGGCTAGAACATAAGGGGAAGAATATGATGGGGTGGATTGTGAAATAAATCTAGAAATAAAGTTTGGAGCCAGATTATAAAGGATGTTAAATGTAAATGTAAATTGGTATTGGCTTTTTTGAGAACAATGTACAACTATGGACAAAAATCACAAAACTGTCCATACTCTTTAACCCAATGCTCAGATTATATAATAGGGACCTTATTACAATAAAGAAGTAGACATAACTATACAAAAATAACTGATATATTAAAAAAAACTAGAAACAACATATATTAACCAACAAATTGGTTTTCATGTATCAGTATAATAAGGTATTATTATCCTGCAAAAAGATGACAAATATGAAGACTACAAGGAAATATAGAAAGATATATGATGTGATATGTGTGAACAAAGATAGAATTTCTTTTTTTATTAACTTAAAACTCTTAATTTCTTTCTTTTTAAAAATGTCTGTTTTATTTATTTTTAAAGATGTGTTATGATTCTTTTTTCTCTTCTTTCTTTATTTACTTTTAGTTTACAACATTCAGTTCCACAAGCTTTTGAGTTCCAAATTTTCTCCCCTTTTCTCTCCTCCCCCCTCACCATTTATGGCAGTGTGTAATCTAATACAGGTTCTACAAATACCATCACATTAAACATTAGTAAAGTTGTAAAGAATAATAACTAATGGAATGAACAATGAGAAGAAACAAAACAAAACAAAAAGGGAGAGCAAGTAGTTTGCTTCCATCTGCATTCAGACTCCATAATTCTTTCTCTGGATGTGGATAGCCCTTTCCATCATGAGTCTTTTGAAGTTGCCTTATAGCCTTGCATTGCTGAGAGGAGCCCAGTCTATCAAAGTCAGTGATCACAGATACGATGTGTCTGTAATTGTGTGCAGTGTTCCCTTGGTTCTGCTCCTCTCACTCAGCATCAGTTTATATAAATCTCTCCAGGCTATGATGAAGTCCATCTGCTCCTCATTTCTTATAGCACAATAGTATTCCATTACATTCACATAACACAACTTTTTTAGCCATTCCCCAATTGATGGACATCCAATAGAATTTCTTTAAACAACATTTACATGGACTAAGGCTATGTTTAAAAACCAGTAACAGCAAACAAACCTCTTAAGTGCACATACATAAAAGAGATCACTAGCGATTTACAAAGCAAGTTAATTATTATGAAAGTTAAAATGTTGATACTTAAAAGTATCGGTATTTTGTCAGAGTGGGTACACCAACATGGATCCCAAACTGTCTCTACCTTAGTAGATGACCTTCAAGAATTGCTATGATTGGAAAATTTATTACCCTGCAGTCAGTCTGGTGTTGAGCCCCTTCAAATTTAGCTAGGTTGTTCCTTAGTCACTGCATAGTTTGTTGCTGGGCCTGAACTCAAAACCATTCCACCTTGGAAGGAAGCCAGAACTTGTTTCTCAAAGGCAATCCCTCCCTGCTCTTCTTCTCCTATTCAATTCTGGGCTCAGTTCATAGTCCATTTCCAGTGTTTGTCCAAGATATATGTATTGGTGGATCAGTTCTTATGAGCTGTCCATGTAACTGCATGGTGTAGTCAGGGCATTAATATTCTGTACATACAATGAGAGTATTCATGATGAAGGAACTAGAAGGGAGCAGTTAGACTTTCACAAACAATAGCCTGCAGCAGCCATTTTTTGTAGTCATGCAGTAGACTAAAAGGTTTAGAAGTACATGATTCCACTGTACTTTTCTATAATTTTTTTTGGCAAAGCATAATACCATCTTATAGGCTGTCCTCCAACAAGATGTCTACCCTGCACGTCAAAAATCTTATGAGATTCCTCAAGAGATGTCACAAAAGAGATGCCTTTGTTCAACAACCTTCTGATCAATGAATATCAAGCAAAGCACAAGACAGGAAGATGTGAGCTTGCCAAAGGTTTTTGTTTACCATCATGGAGGATGTCCAAGAGAGAACAAATGGAAGAGGGATTCCCTGGAAGCAGTGAGTTTCTCCATATTCTCCTTTATATGGATCATATTGTTCTGGGGCTTATATAATCAACGTTTCAGAGCCTCCTAAGTAAGACCTATCATACATAAATATATGTTTATTTTAATCAAAATGTGAAGCTCAGATTCTGTGTTTTTATTTGGGGTTAAATCTTATATTCTGTTTATTTGTATTTTTAGGAATATTAAGTTTATAATATAAATATTTTAAATTAATAATTAAATTTAATTTGATTTGATTTTAAAAATTAAATGATTTTTAAAAGATTGTATTCCAGTTCTTTAAAAGCACAATAAACTAATAAGGTTATCTATTTATTTTTACTGTTTTTATGTATTATTCAATATATCTATTTAGGGACCTATAGTATTTTTAAGGATTGGAAAGTTATGGTCTGAAATATGTAATTCTCAAATCAAATAATTCATCACTTTGTTCATCCAGTTATATAGAACCAGACAAGTTTGACCAAGTTGTCTTTTGAAACAGATTCTGAAATTTGGCCCATGGTAATTTGGGCAGAATTCAATTAAATGTCTAGTTGCATCTAGGTCAGTTTCCTTTTTTTCAAGGAGCCTTTTTGTTGAAGGGAGAAAAGGCCTATAATTTAACTTGTCATTTTCAAAAAATATACTATAGCAAAGTACTGCCTCCTTATTTTCCCGTAAAAGAATGATCGAGGAGTGAGGAATTGTTTTGGACTCTCTTAAAATGAGTCAACTAAAAAGTTAATGAATACCAGAGCCAATAATTGGAAGTGAAGTGAAGAATGAAGACAAACGCTCAGTACCAGCTGCAGCAATTAAATAAGCACCTGCTTCATCCTTCATCTACCATCACCCCCACCAACAAACCCAACACTGCTTCATTTAGATTTGTTGCTATGCTTTTTTTGAGGGAAAATAACCTTCGTTGTCCAAGCATACAGGCACCATCTTATTGATCTTTAACCTGTACTTTCCGAGGAAGATATAGTCAGGAAAAGGTAGTGTTTACCTGAATGTAGTAACACTTTCTATGTTTCCACCATGCAGAGTTTGAAATAACATAAGATCCTATGTGACCATGGCAATCAGCTTCACTAACCTGAGGACCGCTGTTAAGCTTAGCTAGTACAAAGTAACTGATTACTCCATCTCAGGGAGGAGAAGTATATCAGATTTCTAGAAGGAAGAATTCTGTGCTTTTAGAAAACCAGAGAGATTAATTAAAGGAAGGTTAACTCACATAGAAATAAACTAACAAACAAATGCCTTTAAGTTTTTCTAGAACATTGTGAACATTTCATTGTCAGGAGGAGGAGTGAGATAACATGTGAAAGTACTTGGAAAAGTTAAAAGCACTATGCAAATGTAAGATATTCATTATCTTTATGGCTAGGCTTTGGTCTTTCACAAACCTAATCACAGAGAAGCCTCCAGATAATGAGGTGTTTAACTATAAAAATAGTTATGCCAGGTCAACCCTTTATGGAATTCAAATGAATTCCTTGATTGAATCAGAAGGGAAGTAAAGCCAAACCAGGAGGAATGAGAAACCACACCTTTGGGTGATCTTTAAAAGTCAGTTCAATAAGTGTAGAGGACAGACTAGAAGAGGAACCTAGTTCCTGATGGGATGAGTAGAAGGTAGAGAAAAGGGATCTCTATAAGAAAGCTGTGCAGAGCTGGGACAATTGAGGGACATAAAGAAGAGAGCCAAGATTGTATGAGCAAAGCTGCTTGGGCCAAGCAGGGAGCCAGAAGTGAACCAAGAACCCAACCTTGAAAGAGAATTGCTGGGGGAGGGGAGCGAGAAAGGGTTTTTCTTTTCCCCACCTAACCACCCACACACCTCCCAATGTCCATGTGGCTTTGAAATGGAGTTTCTCAATCTGTAGGAGACATTGCATCTGGCAGAGCAGAGATGCATGCTCCAGACAGATGTGAATATAGAGATTTAGTAATTAAAGGAAGAAATTGTTGTTATTCATCTTTCATTCTTGAAGAGGACCAATGACATCACAAGGGTAATGTCTTGACTTGCTCATGAATTAGATTTAAGTGAGACCAAACTAGATTTGTCATCAGCCTCATTTTCTCTTCCAAGTCATGGAAGTCCAGTGGCAAGGCAAAAGTCAAGATGACTGGTGATGGCAGTGGGAGACCATGGTCTTTCTAAATTAAAGTCTTTCCCAGGTCTCAGTTTGTCTGAGGCAACACCCATTCAATGATTAAGGGTTAGATAACAATTGAGATAAAAGATGACCTAATTTACTATCACCAAAATATCAATCTGGGAGAGGAAGGAAGACCCTCAAAGTTTCTGGCCAGAACAGAATACAGTTGCTATTTACATTCATATTAAGACATCAAAAGCTACTTTGAGGAATGGATCCCTGGTAGCAGGGAAGAGAGCCAGCTATGGCCTTAAGAGATAGCTAGGGCTTACAAGTCAGAATCTAACTCTTTTGTGACCTAATTTGGGGTTTTCTTTGGCAAAGCAGTTTGCTATTTTCTTCTCCAGCTCATTTTACAGATGAGGAAACTGAGGCAAACAGGGTTAAGTGACTTACACAGGGTCTGAGGCCAGATTTGAACTCAGAAAGATGAGTCTTCCTGACTCCAGGCCCAGCACTCCATCCACTGCACTACCTAGTTGCCCCAATTATATCTATTGGCTGACTGTTAATTGGAAGCTGACTTATTGGAAGCAGAAGGCTTATGAATTATAGTTGTAAAAAGTTGGCTCTAGACAGGGGAATCCTAAAACCTGTGAGAACAGTAGCCCCAGAGTGGAGAAGGATTCCACACACACAGTATTTCTATACACACATATGTGTATATGCATGCACACACAAATCTGTGTGTATACATGGGTGATTGAATTTTTGAAGACAAAGATAATTGTATACAGTGTATACAATTGTATACAGTGTATAACCAGAGCTCTCTACCAGGGGAGAGGATTCCAAGTAAGAATTTCCCATTTCTTGTTTTGAGGTGGTGAGGAGGGGTGAGAAGACTTTACTCTCCATCCCCATCTAACAAGCAAGCATTTCTCAGACTCTGAGAACAGAAATTCCCAGGAGGGTGTAACAGACATAGAATACATTAGGTAAATCTAGCTTGTACCCTCACATTCTGGAGACCTAACATGTTCCTTTAGGGAGCAGATAATGAATGATTACTCTGGCACTGAAAGGGACTTTTTTTTCTTCTTCTCCCAATTAACAGATTTAGAACTGCAAGGGAGTTCAATGATTGTCATCTCTGAACAACTCATTCTATAGAGGAAGAAACTGAAGCCCAAAGGAATAATGTATTTAAGGTCACCAAGGTAATAAATAGTAAGGCTGGGATTTGTACTTAAGGCTCTCTGATTCCAATCCATCGTACTTTCTAACTGAACCATTCTGCCTCAGCGCCTCATCAGAAAATACTTTTTCTACATATTCAGGGAGGATTCTTTGTTTCCATTCTGTAAGATGAAAGCTTTCAAGTCTCTCAGCTTTTTCAGAACCACATTAGGGACTCCTATGGTTGGCCAGGATATACCTTAGTTAGACAAAGGATAATAATGCACAGTGAAACCATATGAAGTCACTTTGTTCATGGCGGGATGATGGGATGAGAGAATGCATCCTGTTAGTTACTAAGTATACTCTTATCCCCACCCCAAGAGGTACTGTTTACAAAACGAATGCAAAAAAATCTTCCATATGGTTCCTTTAAGAACTGCCTTTGTTTTATATGAATATATGATATATGTAAGTTGTTATATATAATATATAACTATAATTCATAAAATTCACCTGAACTTTTTTCCTCCCATTTTAAACAGTGATTTTTCCCATTTAACACAATATCAACTCACTTTTGAGTTTCTTGTCTTTATTTTTAAGTCAGATACTAAAATTAATTTCACATTTTTCTTTTAACTCTGCCTTTCGAAAAGCATGCCAAGTATTGGTGTGGGGGATGGGGGAGCATTTCTATTAACATGATAATGGTTCTGAAATGAGTCTGATGTGTGAAGCATTCCAATTGGCAGCCTTCTGGGCAGTTTCACTTTAGCTTTCTTTCTCTCCCAGTCTGAATGGTGGAGGTTGAATTATTTAGTGAACTGCCATGAGTGAGCCACATAACCTGCTATACTGAAGAAAATATAGAAAAAAAGTTCTTACTGCATTTTCATATTCCAGATATGAAAAATTTTAACTAAAATATCAAGGAAAGGAAAGTGTGGGGAAATGAGCCTAAGGCTATATGTACCCGGACTTGACCAATAACCTATATTTAAGAGTAACCAGCCCTGTGAACAGGGGCCTTCCTGCATCCTGGCTTAAGGAATTATGGGAAAGTTCCCTTTGCCCTAAAATACTACCCACAATGATTTTTCTCCCATTAGGAGAATTCTATCATCACTTTCATTCTTTTGGATTAAAGTATTGTTCTTGGTGAAAATACATGCTCCAAACAAGCCATGCTCAGTCCAGAGGGACTCCAGGAGATCTGCAGTATCTGTTACTTCTAACAGATAAGTCCAAGTTATCTATGACTTCTCCAAAATCCTACTGTAATACCTCACTGGGGCATAAAGAGGATTCTAAGGAATCAAAGTCTATGCCAACAGAACATAAACTCTGCGGGTATTGTCTACCCCTAGGAGAAGGAAATAGCAAACCACTTCAGTATCTTTGCCAAGAAAACTCCAAAAAGGATCATGAAGAATCAGACAAAACTAGAATGAATGAACAACAAACAGTAGCAAAAAGTAATGTAAACTCCCTGAAAGTAGGGACCATTACATTTATGTCTTTATATCCCTATCACATAGCACAGTATATGTCACATAGTAAGTGCTTATCAATGGATTGATATTCTATCAAGATGGAAAGGCCTGGAGTGGGAGCTTGAGGATGAATTATACCTAAACCATTTAAGAATCAGCCTAGCTAAGTTCAAAGCTGCTCATCACTAGAGGGTTGGCCACCAGGTAATGATTTTTTGTGTTTTTGTGTTGCCTACTCCTAAGTAAGCAATGTGAGGCTTGAGGGCTGAGACAGAATCAGTAAGTACTTACATAGATTAAATCATAAATCCTTAAAACACTAAAACAAGTACTGGAACAGGGTAAAGTGGTAGATTTTCCAAAATACAAAATAATTCCAAATTATTTCTGTTTAGCTTTGTAATAATATATCCATCTCATTATTATCTTTGCAACAAAGTAAGTTGCCTAAGTTTTTCTTACTGTAATATTTAATATAGCTCATTCTCATACACTTTCAGACAAGTCTGGGAATATGTTGGGTAAAACAGAGAACATATTTTTGAATTAAAAATTAGCTACCTCTCATTTCCAAAATCAATAAGGCTCACATAAATAAAGTTGTCAGTTTTTCTTTAGGGAGAAACAGACCAGCGCTAGTAATGACAGAAAGCTAGTAGGGCATTCTAAGGGAAATAAATCTGCTATCTGAACTATTTTTAGAGGAAGAGTTTTGAAAAACTAAAGTTGCTTGCATTAAAGACAGTAAAACATCATTTATCTGGATCCCTTCAGGAATTAATCTTAATGGAAAGTTGAGCTTTCCAAAATTATACTAGAGAAGTTACTAATTTGAAGATGTACTTATACCCAGTGGTCCCACCTCTAGATATCTATTCCAAGGAAACCAAAGAGAGAGCAAAGGTCCCATAAATATAAACAATATTCATAGCAGCACTTTGCACTATTTCTCTCCCTTGGCAGAATGTTCTTCCTTCTCACATCCGCCTTTAGATTTCTGTAGCTTCCTTCACATCTCAGCTCAATTCTCATTTTCTTTAGGAGTCTTTTCCCAGCCCCCTCTCCTCCCAACAGTCTCTGAGATGATTTCTACCTATACCTTGTATATACCTAGTTATTAATTTGTATTCTCCATTAGACTGTGTGCTCCTTGAAAGAGGGCACTGTTTTCATATTTCTTTGAATCCCCAACATTTATTTACCACAGTGCCTGGTACATAGTAGGAGTTTAATAAATGCTTGCTGTTATTTGAGTATGAAAAAAAAAGGTAAGCCTCTGCAAATAAAGCGATTGTCTTTCGAATGGGGAATGTCTGAACAATTGTGGTCAGTTAATATGCCAGACTATTATTGTATATAAGTAATGATGACTATGAAGAATTCAGAAAAACTTGGGAAGACCTTGATGAACAAAGGATAACAGTTACAAGATGACTACAACAATATAAAGAAAAGTAACAGGGAAAGAATTCAGAACTCTACCAAAGACAAAGTAAAATAAGTAGAACTCTAGATTCCAGAGAACTAATAATTAAACACACTTCCTTTCTCTTGGTTGGAAGGTAGAAGTTTGGAAGGTCAAAGTAAGGGTGCAAAATGTTGCATGTACCATCAGACATAAGCAATGCCTGGTTTGTTCTAATTTTTTTTGTTGTTGAAGGTATGGGAGGTTATCAGAAAGATAAGAAAAAGTAACAGTAATGAAAAAAAGAGAAATTTGAGCATTTGGGAAGAAATTTCTCTCATTCTAGATTATCACAGTATTAGCAATTAAAACAGAGAATGAAATTCATTTTGAGTAATAATTCCTTCAAGTAAAGGACTGGAAGAGAAATATATAATTATGAAAGACATAGTACAGTTGATAGAGTGCTGGGCCTTGAGTCAGGAAGACCCGCATTCAAATCCAGACTCAGATACTTACTAATTGTGTGACCCTGGGTGAGTCACTTTAACCTCTGTTTGCCTCAGTTTTCCCATCTGTAAAATGAGGATAATAATAACACCTACCTCCCAGGTTGTTGTGAGGATCCAATGAGATGATATTTGTAAAGCATTTAGCATAGTACCTTAAATGCTAGCTAATATTATTACCAGTGTTTCCATTTGTTTAACAGTATAGACAAAGTGGGAAAAAGAGTGGACTTAGGAGTCCAGGGAACAAGGCTAGAGCCTCAACCCTGCCATTTTAAAGCTCTAGAACTCACTTCGTTGCCTGAAGCCTCCGTTTCCTCATCTGTAAAATGGTAATCATTATACTGCCCTGTCTACCTGACAGAGTTATTGTGAGGCTGAAATGATACAATGGAAGTGAAAGTATACGGTAAACCACATAGTGTTGGGTAAATATAAAGCCGTAACTATTTATTTTGGTTTTGTCTCTATGAAATTAGACTGAGAGTTGTTTGTTTCTAAGCCAGTAGGGATGGGGTGGGTCGAACCAGGTAGGAAGGGGGTGAGTGCAGGGGAGAACAACAGGGATGCAGGTAGACTGAAAACATCTGCACCTGACCTAGATACCTCCAGGGTCATTGTAATCAGAGCAGCCCCAGTCATGTCTGGAGCCAAATGGGTGTTCTGTCCCCTGCAAGCCTATTAGCTATTCCTCTCCAAGGACACTCCATCTCCAGACTCCAGTCTCTGCACTGGCTGCTCCCCATGCCTGGGATGCCCTCCTTCTTCCCTTCCCTCTCCTGGATTCCCTGGCTTCCTTCAAGACTCAGCTGAAACCTCACCTTTTGTTAAAAGTTCCTCTTGGTGCCTCCCACTGCTAGTGCCCTCCCTTTGAGATTACTTTCCATTTAGACCAAATATAACTTGTATGGTCATAGTTATTTGCATGTTCTCTCCCCCTTTTGAATGTGGGCTTCTTGTGGACAAGGACCATATTTTTGCCTCTGTGTTTCCAGTGTTTAGCACCATGACTGGTTCATAGTAAGTACTTAATAAGTGCCTATCAACTAACTGACTGAAATCTATCCCTTAGCTATAGAAAGGGCAGCTAGGTGGCATGGTGGAAAGAAAGCCAGGCCTGGAGTCAGGAAAACTCATCTTCCCAATCCCTTAACCCTTTTGCCTCAGTTTCCTCATCTGTAAAATGAGCTGAAGAAGAAAATGGCAAACCTCTCCAGTATCTCTGCCAAGAAAACTCCAGATGGGGCCACAATGAGTTGGACATGATTGAAAACTACTGAACAACAGAAGCTATAGGAAAGCCAGGGACAGGGCCAGTGCTGTGATCACATCTCTCTTTATGCTGAATAGTTGAAATGATGTTTTATGGAGATCTGGGGATCGCAGTTTCCCATTTTTCCATTATAACTTAGGAACATTTCAACAAGAAACAGCACATTTACCTCATGCACATTACAGTACAGTGGGAAGTATATCAGATTTTCAGTGAAAGAACCTGGATTCAATCTGGTTCTGCCCTTACTACCTCTGTGATGCTTGGGCAAGTCCCTTCGATCATCTGTAAAATGATGTGAACCTAGGAAAATCACAGTCTCCCTTGGCTGTAGTGTCTTATCCTAAAAAATATTCATCTGTAAAATAAGGGAACTTTTCAGTTCTAAACCTATGATTTTATTTACATTTTTAAAAAGGAACTCAAAAACGCTGGTTGTGACTTCTGTATGAGATTTTCCCTTTCTTGGAGGTAAAATCATCATGATTCTTGCCAGAGAAAAATCATCTAGTTTGTCCTAGACTCATCATGGACAGCTTTCAGCTGACTTTTGCTAATGGATTGTTGATTAATGCACATGAGTTTCCCAAAGATGTTCCTAATGTGCCCTTGTAGGGTCTTCCCAATATGAAATGACCCTCTGCCCCTTCATTTGCTCTCCTCTTTCCTAGCTTAGAATCAACAGCACTGTGTAACTGGCAGTCAATAGTCGCAGATGAGCCTTAGCATAAGGAAACTCTGGGTTGAGATCCTGCCAGGGACACACTTTGGCAGTGTGACTCCATGGGAAAGTTATCTCTCAGTGCCCCCAGACAATTGCCAAAGGCTATAAATTACAGATAAGTTGAAGATCTGCATTGGTGGAGGGGGTTTCTACAACTGGTGAAATCAAAGGTCCAGGTAAAAAACAAATTGACCACCACCATCATCACAACAAAGATCATTAGAAAGAAACCTGCAAGTGGCTGGGAGGCAGGATGCCTGGTTTCTTCTCCTGATTCTGCTAATTATGTGTCATTGGGTAAGTCACTTCCTTCTCTGGGCTTCAGTTTCTTTTTTTGGCCCAAGAAGAACCTAGGGTTTCCTTGATACCTTCTAGCAACTTGTCTACCTTTCTTTTTCTCCTTTCTCCTTGTTCTACAACAAGACACAAACTCCTCTTCTGACCAGCAGCCACCTTTGCAGTTATGTGGCCAGGACGAGGGAAAAGGGTAGACCCTACCAGTTAGACCCTCTAACTCTTTTTCCTACTCTGACCCACATCTTTTTTAGGGGCTGATTTGGCACATTTAGGTGATGATTTGACACATTCCTGTTGTCCTCAAACATAAATACTCCCTTTGGCCTCAAATATTCCCCCTACTAGCTAGTGCCTGAAATTCTACAGTTTGAGTTTCTTTCTTTTGGATTCAAAACTGTTGAGAGAAAAAAAAGTTAAAAGCTAAAATACTCTGCTGTTTCCTGTCATTAATTAACACATTTGTGTGAATTACCTCATTAGCAATTTTAGCAAGAAGTTCCCTAGCAATCGTCTAATTTTACTCCATCATTCTTTAGGATAATACACTGCAGGCAAGGGAGACTGTGACTTTCCTAGGTTCATGTAACGAGTTACCAGAGTCGGGATCTCCAGATCTCCAGACTCTATGAGGTTGTGACTTGCCAAAGGTCATCCAAGTGGTAAGTTCCAGAACCAAAATTAGAACCCAGGTCCTCTGACACCAAAACAGGAAGTATCATATTGTTCTCCTGGGGCACCAGAGATTTGGGGAAGGGGAGGGGAGGAAAGAAAACCCCAAAGGGTTTCATACTTAGTATCATTTTGCCAGGGGCTGGCTTAAGCGCATAAAGGTCCAATGCCATTGCACAATCATTGTATACTCCTGAAAAAAAAGGAGAGTCAGTCTTTTTCTTTTTTAAATGAAAAATTTTAAATGAATTTGGGCCTTCCTTTACTTGCCTCCCAGAAATCCTACCTAAGGGAGTAGAACTGTTTCTATCTCTTCCATTTTCCTGTAAACCTTTGGAGAAATTCTCTTTGAAGATTTGCCCAAACTGAGAGCCAATACTCAGATGCCATAAGCAGGATGATTATGTTTCTGTTCAGCCTTGAAGATATATATTAACATTTTAACTTTCCCTATTCCCTTAACTAGCTCCCTCTGTCTTTTCTGAAAGGCTGTGCTAGCTGCATCATGGCATCTCAGCCATGAACAGCCATTCTCTCTGTTGGGCTTTGGAAAACATCCCATTACTCTCTTTGCAACACATTTACTTCCTTAAATTTTGCTCATTCTCTAAGATAGGATACTATTTAAATCAATTAGTATTCTCTGCCTACACAACTGCTCACCTCTTGGAGCCCCTCTGAACTAAGCGTGACTTTTTTGGAGTGTGTCTGAATCTCTGAACCAGTCCTTACTAATATTCTATAAACCCTTTCCTATATCCCATCTCAATCCTGATCCCTCCTGTCACAGTACTAATGGCATCCTGACAGATGCTCCTCTGCCCCCACCACTAGTAAGTAGACATATACTACGATCCAATAGGATAAGGTCAGGTGCTTTCTGACCTGAAAAAAATGTATGTGGGAGAGGAATGAGAAAAAGAAGTAAAGAAGAGGACAGAAGATGAGGAGGGAAGATAAAGGAAGCAAAAGGCAGCAGAGGATAAAAGGAGAAAGAAAGGAAGAGAAGAAAGGAGAAAAGTACTATAATAGAGTGTAATGGGAATGCAAATTCGGAAGATCTTCCCTGCCCCTAGGCTAAAGTGCACCTGGAGCCTGGGGTGGGAGGCTTGTTTTTCAGTAGATACTTCTTGATTGGCCAGTGAGTCAATAAGGTTGTTACATTCTCTGAGCCAGGAGAAGGCTATATAAGCCCTGATGTGTAGCTTTGTTTTGGGGGCTCACTTTGAGAAGTGTTCTGTGATTTGATCTGTATTCTGGGAAGCCGTTGTCCTGGGCCCCCCCGGCTTTGAAAAACCCAGATGTGGAAACCCAGATGTTGACTGGGTATGGATGTAATCGTTGGACAGTTTGGAAATCTGTCTACTTGATCTGTTTCTGTCTTGATAATTCTGCCTGTATATTTTGAAGTTCGGGGTGCTGACCTTTTCCCCTGAACAAGGTAAACGATATATGTCTGACTGATTAAAGTAAGCTTGTTAACCCATTTTGAGTTGCTTTCCTTTATCAAAGCAGATCCAAGAACCTGTATGGGCAGCAAACCCTGAGGATGTGCTTGGGGTGCTTGCTGCTACATAGAGGAGAGCTGAGCATAGGAAAATTTTAAAAAACAAAGGGCCAGCTGCTGCTGGCACAAGATGGCATCTTCAAACCATTCTAATGCAGTTCATGAATGGTGGCTATTTGTAGACATTTCTCTTTGAATGTGAAACCTCCTTGGCAGCCTTTAGAGTTGAGAGGCTTGGTCCATGCAGAGCTCTAACCACACTGGGGTGACATTTAGAGACCCTGCCCCATTTCATATGTAGATTACAAAGCATGGGTATTGCCCTAATTCCAAGATTCAGAATTATACCTTTATGATCACAATTTCTTGTCTGCCCACCACTTCCATTGTACTACTCTTCCAGAATCTGCTATAGGTCTTGATCCCATATGACACTGGATTTTCTTAGAGCCCCTTTTCTGTATTTCTCCTTTGTACTTTTCACGTTCTGCATTTTGTCATGCTTATTCTAGCATATCTTATCCCTCGCATTAAATTATAAACTCTCTAAGGCAAAGGCTCTTTCATTTTGGCCTTTATGTTCTCAATGCCTATGACATTAGTAACTGAGATTCATGTAGTGCTTGAAATTTTTCATACCTCTTTACAAACTTTTATCTCATTTCAATTTCCCAACAATCCTGTAAAGTAGGCACTACAACTTTGTTTTTCTTTTTTAATGTTCCTTTTATAGATAAAGAAACTAAAAGATGAAGAGATTCCATGACTTGTTCACAATCATAAAGCTAGTGAGGTTCAGAGGTCAGATTTAAACCCAGATCTTTCTGATTTCTACCCCAGAACTCTACCCATTATTCTCAGCTAATTCAACGCTTGCCTATTCTGTGCCTAGACTAGAATACACAAGTAATAGTTATTTATTAAATAGAATTAAATTGAATATGAAAATGAGACACATATAAAATACAAAACAGTATATGCATGAGTTTCATAAAGGTCCACAGATCTGTAAAAGAGCTACAAATAAAGTATTCTGAAGAATTTTAGGAAGAAAATACTTACAATTAGGAAATTCAGACAGGCTTCATGGAAAAGGTGGTATTTTAGGTAGGCCTTAAATTATGGACAGGATTTTACTAGTTGAAAATTGTATTGAGGACATCTCATCAACAGGTAATGGGTCCCAAGCACAGAAGGCTCTCCTAGATGAGATCAAAAGGAACTTTGAAAACTGAATGAGAGAGATAGAAAACAAAATGAATAATTCTCTCAAAACCAAAATAGCAGAATTAGAAAAACATTATAATGAAGAAAACATCTCTCTAAAAAGAAAAGTGTATGATATGGAAAAGGAGCTCCAAAAATTAACCAAGGAAAATGATTTGCTAAAAACCAGAATCAATCAAATTGAAACAAATAACTCTATGAGGAACCAAGAATTAGTCAGACAAAACAACAAGAATGAAAAATTAGAAAAACAGGTAAAATACCTCAAAGAAAAAATAACTGACCTGGAAAAAAGATCCAGGAGAGATCATCTGAGAATCATAGGCCTACCAAAAAACCATGATGAAAAAATGAGCCTGGACAACATTTTCCAAGAGCTTGTTATGGAAAACTGCCCTGAGATACTAGAACCTGAGGGTAAGATAGAAATCGAGAGAATCCACTGGACACCTGCTGAAAGAGATCCCAAACTGAAAAGTCCTAGAAATGTTGTGGCCAAACTCCAGAACTACCAGATAAAAGAGAAAATACTTCAAGTGGCTAGAAAGAAACAATTCAAATATTGAGGGTCCTCAGTGAGGATCGCACAGGATTTGGCAGCCTCTACACTGAAAGATTGGAGGCAGTGGAATATAATTTTCCAGAAGGCAAAAGAGCTCGGGTTACAACTAAGGATCACATACCCAGCGAGACTGAGCATATTCTTCCAGGCAAAGAGATGGTCATTCAACGATATAACAGAGTTCCAGACCTTCTTGATAAAAAAGCCAGAACTCAATGGAAAATTCAATCTCCAATTACAAGATGCAACAGTGACTTGGAAAGGTAAACAAGGAGAACACACACACACCCTGCTATTTGATAAGAGCAAACTAGTTATAGACAAGTAGAGGGTATGACTATAAAATACACAAAATGACGATTAAAAAAAATCTTATTAAGGGCTACAAAGGGACTGCAGTGGAAGAAAGGGAATGGATGAAGTGGAAAAGGGTAAATTATGCCACACAAAGAGGCATAAAAACTGTATAGCAGAGAAAAAAAAAGGGAGGGAGTTGGGAAGCATATAAGCTTTTCCCTCATTGGTTCTGGTACAACCAGTTAAGCATAGGACTCTATGGAGAAGAAACGCAAAAAGTATCATTTTAGAGGGAAAGAGGGGAGGGAGAGGAGCTTCGCATGAGATTTGTTCCTGTCACTCTTGGTGTGAAGAAGAAATAACATACTTCATTAAGTATAAAAATATCCTACAGGCAGTAGGAGGGGGAAAGGGCTATGAAAGGGTGGGGTGGTTAGTAGGGAGGGAAGAAGTAAGGGGGAAGGGGAAGAAAAGGGAGGGGGGCTGATAAGGGAATACTGAGGGAGGCGGTGGTCAAAAGGAAAACTATTAAGGAGGGGAAGGGAGAAGGGGGGAAAAATATGAACATTAACAGGGGTGGGAATAGGATGGAGGGAAAGAAACAGATAACAATCATAACTGTAAATGTGAATGGAATGAACTCTCCCATAAAACGGAGACAGATAGCAGAATGGATTAGAAATCATAATCCTACAATATGCTGTTTACAAGAAACACATCTGAAACAGAGGGATACACACAGGGTAAAGGTAAAAGGCTAGTGTAAAATATATCATGCCTCAGCTAAAGTTAAAAAAGCAGGGGTAGCAATCCTTATCCCAGATAAAGCAAAAGCAAAAATTGACCTAATTAAAAGAGATAAGGAAGGTAACTATATCCTGTTAAAAGGCACCATCAAGAATGAAGCAATATCATTACTTAACATACATGCACCAAGTGGTATAGCATCCAAATTCCTAGAGGAGAAGGTAAAGGAATTAGAGGAAGAAATAGATAGCAAAACTATACTAGTGGGAGACCTTAATCTCCCCCTCTCTGAACTTGATAAATCTAACCTCGAAATAAACAAGAAAGAAGTTAAGGAGGTGAACAGGATTTTAGAGAGGATAGGTATGATAGCTCTCTGGAGAAAACTGAATGGGGATAAAAAGCAATATACTTTCTTCTCAGCGGTTCATGGCACATACTCAAAAACTGACCACATTCTAGGGCATAAAAACCTCACAATTCTATGCAGTAAGGCAGAAATAGTAAATGCATCCTTCTCAGATCATGATGCAATAAAAATATATTCAATAAAGGGCCATGGAAAGACAGATTAAAAAGTAATTGGAAATTAAACAATTTAATCCTAAAGAATGAGTGGGTCAAACAAGAAATTATAGAAACAATCAGTAATTTCATTCAAGAGAATAATAATAATGAGACAACATACCAAAATTTGTGGGATGCATTAAAGGCAGTTCTTAGGGGAAGTTTTATATCCCTGAGTGCATACATGATTAAATTAGAGAAAAGGGAGGTCAACAAATTGGGCATGCAATTGAAAAACCTAGAAAAAGAACAAACTCAAAATCCCCAATTAAATACTAAATTAGAAATATTGAAAACCAAAGGAGAAATTAAGAAAATTGACATTAAGAAAACTATTGAATTAATAAAACTAAGAGCTGGTTTTATGAAAAAAAAAACCCAACAAAATTAATAGAGCCTTAGTCAATATGATAAAAAAAAAGAAAGAAGAAAACCAAATTACCAGTTATCAAAAATGAAAAGGGTGAATCTACCTCCAATGAAAAGGAAATCAAAACAATAATTAGGAATTATTTTCCCCAATTGTATGCACATAAATTTGACAATCTTAGGGAAATGGATGAATATTTACAAAAATACAAGTTGCCCAGATTAACTGAAGAGGAAGTAAATTACTTAAATAACCCCATCTCAGAAAAAGAAATTGAACAAGCCATCAATCAACTCCCTAAGAAAAAATCTCCAGGGCCAGACGGATTTACTAGTGAATTCTATCAAACATTTAAAGAACAATTGATTCCAATACTCTACAAACTATTTGGGAAAATTAGTGAAGGAGTCCTACCAAATTCTTTTTATGACACAAATATGGTATTGATACCTAAATCAGGAAGAGATAAAACAGAGAAAGAAAATTATAGACCAATCTCCCTCATGAATATAGATGCAAAAATTCTAAATAAAATACTAGCAAAAAGACTACAGCAACTTATCTCAAGAATAATACATTTTGATCAGGTAGCACTCATTCCAGGAAAGCAAGGATGGTTTAATATTAGGAAAACCATCAGTATAATTGATCATATCAACAATAAAACTAGCAGAAACCACATGATCATCTCAATAGATGCAGAAAAGGCTTTTGACAAAATACAACATCCATTCCTATTAAAAACGTTAGAAAGTATAGGAATAAATGGAGCCTTCCATAAAATAATAGGTAGCATCTATTTAAAGCCATCAACAAGTATTATATGTAATGGGGAGAAGCTAGAAGCATTTCCCATAAGATCAGGGGTGAAACAAGGGTGTCCACTATCACCCCTCTTATTCAATCTGGTACTAGAAATGTTAGCAGTAGCAATTAGAGAAGAAAAAGAAATCAAAGGAATCAAATTAGGCAAAGAAGAGACCAAGCTATCACTCTTTGCAGATGATATGATGATATACTTAGGGAATCCTAGAGAATCAAGTAAAAAACTACTTGAGACAATAAATAAATTTGGCAAAGTTGCAGGATATAAAATAAACCCACATAAATCCCCGGCATTCCTATATATTTCCAATGAAATTCAACATCAAGAGATAGAAAGAGAAATCCCATTTAAAGTTACTGTAGACATTATAAAATATTTGGGTGTCTACCTGCCAAAACAAATCCAGGACCTATATGACCACAACTACAAAACACTTTTCACACATATAAAGTCAGATCTAACTGATTGGAAAAATATCAATTGCTCGTGGCTGGGTCGAGCTAATATAATAAAAATGACAATTTTACCTAAATTAAATTATATATTTAGTGCCATATCAATTAATTTACCAAAAAACTACTTTATAGAGCTAGAAAAAATAGTAACAAAATTCATTTGGAAGAACAAACGGTCGAGAATATCAAGGGAATTAATGAAAAGAAATGCTAGGGAAGGTGGACTATAAAGCAGCAGTCATCAAAACTACTTGGTACTGGCTGAGGAATAGAGGAGTGGATCAATGGAATAGATTAGGCACACGAGATTCAGAAGTCAATGACTACAGTAATCTATTGTTTGATAAACCCCAAGACCCTGGTTTTTAGGATAAGAACTCACTATTTGACAAAAACTGCTGGGAAAACTGGAATATAGTATGGCAGAAACTAGGCATAGACCATTATCTAACACCATATACCAAAATCAAGTCTAAATGGGTGCATGATCTAGGTATAAAGGTTGATACTGTAAGCAGTCTCGAAAACAAGGAATAGTTTACCTGTCAGATTTGTGGAGAGGGAAAGATTTTATGACTAAACAAGAATTATAGAACATTATAAAATGTAAAATGGATAATTTTGACTACATGAAATTGAAAAGCTTCTGTACAAACAAAGCCAATGTAGCCAAGATGAAGAGGGAGGTGGGAAATTGGGAAAGAATCTTTACAACCTATGTCTCTGACAAAGGACTCACTTCTAAAATATACAGAGAGTTGAGTCAAATGTATAAGAATACAAGTCATTCCCCAATTGATAAATGGTCAAAGGATATGAACAGGCAATTTTCAGAGAAAGAAATTAAAGATATCTATAAGCACATGAAGAAATGCTCTAAATCACTATTGATTAGAAAAATGCAAATCAAAACAACTCTGAGGTACCACATCTCACCAGTCAGATTGGCTAAGATGACAAAACAGGAAAATGACAAATGCGGGAGAGGATGTGGGCAAATTGGAACACTAATGCATTGCTGGTGGAGTTGTAAACTGATCCAGCCTTTCTGGAGAGCAATCTGGAATTATGCCCAAAGGGCTATAAATACTTTCATATCCTTTGACCCAGCAATACCACTCCTAGGGTTATATCCCAAAGAGATCATAGAAGTGGGAGGAAGACCCATGTGTACAAAAATGTTTATAGCAGTTCTTTTTGTGGTGGCAAAGAACTGGAAATTAAGGGGGTGTCCATCAATTGGGGAATGGCTGAACAAGTTGTGGTATATGCATGTTATGGAATACTATTGTGCTATAAGAAATGAGGAGCAGACGGTCTTCATATTTACCTGGAGAGGCTTATACAAACTGATGCTGAGTGAGAAGAGTAGAACCAGGAGAAATTTGTACACAATTACAGACACAACGTATGTGTGATGACCAGCTTTGATAGACTGGACCCTTCCCAGCAATGCAGTGATATAAGTCAATCCCAAAAGACTCATGATGGAAATATGTGCATCCAGAGAAAGAACTAGAAAGAACTGAGTTTATATACAGATGGAAGCAAAATGCCTGATCTTTTTCCTTTTCTTTTTTGGTTTTATGTCCTCTTTACCATTTTTCATTCCATCTGATACAATCCATCTTTATAACCTGACTAATGTATAATGTGAAAGTATTTACAGATCCTATACTTGACTATATGCTGCCATGGTGGGGAGTGGAGGGAGGGGGGACAAAATGTGAAACTCAAGGAATTGTGGAATTGAATCCTGTAAACTAAAAGGAAACAAACAAATTAATTAAAAAATTTTAAAAAAAAGCATATGACTGGAAAAAGAGAATTTGTGTAGTGAGATTGAGAGTTTGATCAACTTACTATTGCACAGCTAATACTGATTTTTTTTTTCAAACAGGGCATTTGCTAGATCCTCTCTGGAGGACTTTTGGAAAGACTTGGACAGGATGGGAAGTTTCATTTGGATTGTGAAGTATACCACTGGAGGGAGCATCTATACTTATGAGATCATAAATACATACATGTTTCTCTGTAAATATCAGATCTATACTTTCTAGTCAATTCTAGATTACACAGAATTATAGAATCATAGAATGTTTGAGATGGAAGAGATCTCAAGAGACCATTTTTCAACCTCTTCATTCTAGACGTGAAGAAATTAAGGCTCAGAGAAAGAAAGGGACTTGCTCTTACTTATTGGCAGAGCTGGAATAGAACCTAGATCTCCAGACTCAGTATAGTGAATTTTCTACTTTCAAAATAAATATTAACTTCACATTTGTGAGAAGCAGTTTGGGTTAGTAGATGGAGACCTGGACTCTGGAAGACCTAAATCCCAGTTGTGTGACCATTGACAAGTCATTTCATTCCTATGAGCCTCACTTTCCTCATTTGTAAAATGGGGGTAATAAGAGAGGCAGTATGGGTTTTGAATGTGAAATGGATTTTGAATGTGAAATGGATTTTGAAGTCAAAGGACCTAGATTCAAATCCCGCCTTTGCCAGTTGCTACTTGTGTGACCTTGGGTAGGATATTTGATCTTCCTGGGCCTCAGTTTCCTCATTTCTAAAATGGAAGGGTTAAACTAACTGCCTCCTGAAGTCCCTTCTGGGTCTAGAACTATGTCTAATTGTCCTATAGTACCTACCACCTAAGATGATTAAATGAAACAATGTGGGTATAATTTTGCAGGCATTAAAGTGCCCTTTAAATGTCAATTTTTATGGTGATAATTATGGGTGCTTTATAATTTACAAAGCACTTTCCTCATACTCAGGATGGGGGAAGGGCAGGGAATGGGAAAAAAGGAAACCGACAGTACAGTGGTCTTACCCAGCAGTGGAGGAGACTGACAGGGTAGAGCCCTAGTGTGTTCAAAATACTCACAACAACCCAGCAAGATAGGTAAAAGAAGTGTCATTATCCCAGTTTTACAGATGAGGAAATGAAGGTTCTGACTCATGGTCACATAGCACTGTAGCCATAATTCGAACTCAAATCTCCTGGCTCAAAAACTGTACTCCTTTCTACTGTACCCCACCGCTAAAAAGTACTTTATTCATATAAAAAAAAAGGATTCTTCACTTATACAACTGATTTCTTTATATAGCAGCCATTTAAAACAGGATTTAATTTACAAAAATGTGATTTTCAGGAAATTTTTCAGGAAACACTTTGCTTGGGTAAAGTGAGGCATATCTTGTGATCTATCCAGGCTCACACCACCTTCCCCCCCCCTGCCTTGGTAATAACGCATACTCATCCCTTGGTATTGATCAACAAACATTTATGATACTTTATGATCATTATTTCCCTTGGGCTCATTTTTCTTTGTAGGAGTACTTGAATAAGGTAGCATAAAGGAAACATCAAAAGGCTTTCCAATAATGGGGAGAGTTTCTGCTAACTTCATTTTCCAGAGGGTGTCAGCTTTAAATATAGCTTCACTTCTGAGTTTACTTGCCATGGGGAAAGAAAATTCCCCAAGGTTTCTTCTGAGATTGCAGCGAGATCCAGTGCAAGATGACTGCTCCCACCCACCCACCCACCCACTAATAAGCCATAATGCTGCCCTATTTTTGGTAACAATTAAAGGGCCTCCCTGTGAAAGCAGAAAGCTGTTTATTTTCTCTTACATCACTTTGCCCTCCAATGCTGTGTGGGGCTTAGTGTTGTCGCTGTGATGCAAGTCTGTTTTCTCTTCCAGCCAGTTGGATTCTCCCCATCTTAGAGCACCTCACAGGTCTCTCCCTCGGAGCTGTGCACTGCCTGAGTGAGGAGCAGCTCACGAATCAGCTGCAGGTCCCTGTTTTCAAAAACAGGCACAGAGGCAAAGAGAAAAGGGTGGACGGATTCTGGACTTGGCCTGAGAGCAAGACAATCACCCTCTGAATCCAGAAGCATTCTGTTCATGTTTGGGGATATTTTTTCTACTGGATGGAACCAGAAAAGATCAAAAGAATGGAAAGTGCCAGCAATGCCAGCATCCCCTTGAAAAGAATTGCTTATTTCCTATGCTTTTTATCTGTGCTTTTGCTGACTGAAGGGAAGAAACCAACGAAGCCAAAATGTCCTGCCTTGTGTACTTGCACCAAAGATAATGCTTTATGTGAAAATGCCAGATCTATTCCACGCAGCGTTCCTCCTGATGTTATCTCACTGTAAGGCCCGTAAGCATTTTGTTCTTTCATTTGTGTGATTTTTTTTTTTAAACATAAACCAGTGCATTTGGTATTTTGTACATGCCGACAGAAGGATGATCTGGGGAGGAAAATTCCTCCAGCATGCCAAGCCTTCTGACAGTATTACAGTCCGGCTGCATTTTAAAATCCTGATTCTCCTCCTCTCCTGGCTGATCTTAAACCCGCTTTAGATTATTTTGTTCATTGTTATGAGAAACCTGTAGCGAATTCTTGCCTGTGACTTCATCTGGAAAAGAACAGTATTGTGTCACATAAAATAGTCTTTAATATAGTGACTGTTATGCTAAACTAGATTAACATAAGCTTCTTTTTCTTTTTCTTTCAGATCCTTTGTGAGATCTGGTTTTACTGAAATCTTAGAAGGGAGTTTTATACTCACACCATCTCTGCAGCTCCTGTGAGAAATATTTATATCATGATTATTTATTATATCTTATTGATTACATGTCCCTAGAAAGCTGAGTATTAGTTTTAGGAGACGCGTGGATGTGTTTTATAACATGTATATGTGCACTCAGACAAAATAAGAAAGATACGGGTTTTGTCATCTCCCTCTGGAAACAGAATGCACAGCCTGGCTGGGGTGATGGCATATTTGTTAACCTGTTCCACGGGGGACTTGAAAGGCAATTGCTGAAGTTGGTTGACCATTACAACATTTCTCCCAATTTCATTCCACTATTTCACTTTCATTTTGGCTTTAAGTCTTTGGTAATTCTGCCCTTTCGTCTTGAATTAGTCAATACAGACCCAATTATGACAACATATGTACTCAAGATGTTGACTCTCAGGGAGATTAAGCACGCAGTTGCTATGAGGGCTTTACCATGGGAAAAAGACAATTTTTACCTTTCCCTATATGGGTAATTAAAGATATTGTTAAGAATTCTCAATTGACAGGTTTTTTTTTTTAATTTTTGTTTTTGCTTTTTTGCTCATTAGCTGATCTTTAGCAATTTAAAGGAGTAGCCTCCTTGGCTGCATGTTTTGAGTTGGCCACCAGGGACCAACATATTCAAGTCTATGCCTGAGAATATTTCAAAAAAATAACATTTGACCAAGGAATCAGCTCTCTGTGGCAGTGATTTAGCTGGTTATTTATTCTGAATTGTAACATTTGAGAGGGGACTTAATATTACTGAGCTCACCCTTTCTATAACTCACATTTAAAACAATGCTCAGGTTTTGACTACACAGAACAAAGTAGAAATATTATAATCATATGATTCTTTTGATAATTTAGATAGCCTAACTGGATAATGAAGGGTCCAAAAGGGATGCTTTTGGTCTGAAGACATTGATTGTTTGGATGCCTAAGGTTTTTAGATGCCTATCTGCACAGGGCCATGCAACCGGTATAAAAGGTAAAAAATTTAACCAACCCATCACTTTGTCTATATGATATCAAAAAGCTGGCTTGACTGATATTTTCATCTAAGTCTTTAAATTGGCCAGTTGTTTTGATGTTGTATAGATATCTTAGCTAATGACCATCAACTAGCTAATGTCCTTAAGTGAGTGAGAAATTTACTTGATGTAGAATCTTAGAGTTGGAAGGTCATCTAGTGTCACTTCCCATCCAATGAAAGAATGGCTTCTATAGGGACAATGATAGATTTTTCTTTAAATGTATCTGACAGTTGTGCTTCTGGTTACTCTTTTTCCCCAGAAACTGTTGGTAGGGGAGTGGAAATGTTTTCAAAGATACTATTTCATTGTTCTAAAAACCCTTAATGAAGATTGTTAATCAAGTGGTAAAGTTCAAAATAGAAGTGTTAACACAAGTCCAACCTTCTGTTTTTTTGATGGATATTACCTGTGACATAGACAGCTGAAGTTGATCAAATAAACCAATTACCAAATCTCTACTCCATTTCTTCCTGTGTAGATGTAGCTTTGGAAAGCACAGATGTGGTAGAACATTATGGAAATAGTTAGTGTGGCTGCTCAGATAATGCAATTACACTTATTTAGAATCACAGGGGGAAGCCAAGTGACTTGTTTTTAAATAGCCTGCTTGGAGAATGTGCCATGCTTCAGTGTTCCATGCTCTGAGTTCCTATGGAACATTCCAGCCCTTATTTCTAAAAGCAGTTCAGATTTCAGAAACAACAAAAGGACAAGTAACTCTTGTTCTGTGCCCTCAGCTAACTCATGCTGACATGCATCAAAATGGTAGATGGGCACCAGAGCCGATTCTCTGTGACACCGCAAAGGAGGTGACATTTATTCTTGAGCTATCTCCCCCTCCTCCAACCTTGTCTCCCTCTGCCATGTCCCATATTAAGTATCAATGCCTTCCTATTATCTCTCTTATCAAACTCTGATTTCAGGCAAGTATCTCATCAACTCATTCACACTAAGGTGTTAATAAATGATAAGATTCAGTGTTATTCTTCACAGAGTCATTTACATCTTAATAGAGAACAAATCCTTAACACAAACAAACTAAAAAAACAAGCTAAGGATGCAATTTCAGCTGCCAGAAAATTAATTGGAGAGGCATTAAGGGGCAGGGGTGGGGTGGGGGGTTCAGGAAGACCCTCTGGAACCTTGAAAGCACACTAGTAAGACAGTTAATACTTCCTCCATATATAAAACTGGAATTGATTGGTACACACATGAAGCCAAGGTTCTAGCAATGTTTGGCCACATGATCAGCAAGGTGAGAGGTGGGGGATACACCAGCTATTACCTATAATTTGCAATTAATTTGAGGAGGAGCTGTTAAATTGTTAGAGGTTACAGAACAAATTAGGTGGCATGTCATACCCTGTGAATAGATGCATGTCAGCATCAAATCACTTTATTGAGAGGCAGAAGCAATTAATTGCTCTCTATTGTGCTATGAGGGAAAGAAGGAAAGAAACAACCTATTTCTATCACCTCTTACAGCTATCTGATATTTTTTTTTAATGTGGAACCAAATGCTTCTGCAGACTTTTGCAGATTTGTGAGTATAGAAGTCAAGATGGAAGGTACTTTTTAAAATGTCAGGGTGGGGTACCAAGGGAAATAGGCACAGTTCCTCCTTAAGTTCTAGGCAATGTGTGGAGAAAGAATCATGTGAGCCTGAGGCTGCCAGTTTGTTTTGAAGAACGAAAAAAAAAAGAATCCACACTCTTGGAAAAGGAAAACGGAAAAATCTGCCAATGGGAATAATAGAACGATCAAAGAGAAAATTTAAACAGATTGGCTATGCAAGAATTATTCAAAGTAATGTCTTCATGTAAGATTGTAGTTAACAAGATTTGCCAAAGCAAATTCATCTATCTATAGTCATGTTTTTTTTATGAAAGCCAATGACAAAACATAATCATTGAGAGCATGTTCTCTCTCTAAGCTTAGTGGATAAGAAGGAGATTTCAGGAGTGAACACAACTTAGAACACTGTGTTTTGTTGTGGTTTTTTTTTTTTTCATAATAATATGGCCCCATTCCCTCTTGGATACAGGCTGAGTTTTTTTTCTTCTTCTTCTCTGAAATCCCCTAAAGGGAGGGACTACTAGCTGGAACTTAACTCTAATTTGTAGAAGGTGATGTGTGACCAAATCACCATTAGTTTGTGAGATGTTTTAATGCATTTAAAGGTTTCCAGCTCCTAGGAGAATTCTCTAAGTACAGTGTGCATCTCGGTTTGGAAGGCTTCAGTTTTGTTTTGTTTTTTTTTATAACACCAACTCATGTAGACCATCTATTTCCAAGGTGGAATGAGATTTTAATTTATCTTGAGTGGGTTGGGAGGCTTCAAAAACTAGATATAAAAGGAGGTGATGTGAATAGGCAAAATTCCTATTTATTCCACTGAAATTCTGGCTGCATAAGGGCTGCAAAATTAGTCCCCATGGAAAATCTAGAAATATTTATCTCTTCGATCTTTTCTTGAATCTACGAATCAACCAAAAAAATTGGCTGAGATAAATAAGCAATCCCAAACTAAATGACAAACAAAAATATGAATTTCAGAAATATTTATCAGCTTCCTAAATTGTTTTTTAAAATGAATGGGGTTCCCATTTATCCCTGCCTCCACTTACTACTCACACATCTCTCCTCTTTCTAGCCCATTTCCATGTATTCTTTTTTCATCCAGTATCATTACTCTAAAAATACCCCACTCCTCCCAAGGAACTAAACTATACTTATTAAATAGATAGGATCACACAGATTTGGGGATTAGAAGATACTTCAGTAGCCATCTAGTCCAATCCATACACCAAAAAGATCCCCACTATAACATACCTGACAAGTGGTTCTCCAACCTATATCTACAGACCTTGAAGGAAGGGAACCCACCATTCCCAGAGGTGACCCATTCTGTTTTTGGATAGCTCCAATAATTTAGGATGTTTTTCCTGGTATCAAGATTAAATTTGTCTCTTCCTCATATACATTAAAGACTTTCAAATACTTGAAGACAGACAGCTTTCATATTTTCCCCCTAAGTCTTCTCTTCTCCAGGCTAAACATGCCCAGGTCCTTCAAGTGATACTCATATGTGATGGTGTCAAAAACCTTCACCGTAGTGGTTTCCCTCCTCTGGGCACTCTCCAGTTTATCAATGCCCTTCTTAAACTGTAGTGCCCAGCATTGAATATAATACTCTAGATGAGGTCTGAGCAGAGAAGAGTATAGCAAGAACTCTCTATTCCTGAAAACTAGACCCCCACTAATGAAACCCAAGATTTAGCTTCTTTACCCATCTCATCACCTTGCTGGTTCATTTTGAGCCTGCAGTCTCTAAAACCTCCAAACTCCTTTTTCTGCTAAACCTCAAGTTATACTGGTAAAATTGATTTTTTGTATCCAAGTGCATGCCTTTACATTTATCTCAAGTGAATTTAATCTTATTAGGTTCAATCAAAAGTTCCAGCTTATCGAAGTCCTTTATCCAGTCCTTTTATATTATGACTGTCATCCAATATATTAGCTATTTCCCCCCTAATTTAGGGGGATAACATGGCCAGTGCATGCAACAGTAGACATTCATTTTTTCTTTTTTATCCTTTTCTGCATGATCCCATCTTCTACTAAAGGTCTGTTCCATTGCCTTGTTATGGCATGGAGATGATTCTAACTTAGTTATTATAGGCTGTGTCAACAGAGTTTCCTGTAAATGTGGAAAAACTTCAAGTATGCATCAGCAATGGTCTAGGTATGTGTTGTCTGAGGACCAACCTAAGTTTGGAAAGATTTAATATCAGAGGTTGGCTACTAGGTGAAGTTTTGGGTTGTTGTTTTTTTTTTTCCATACCACCAACTCATGTAGACCATCTATTTCCAAAGTGGAATGAGATTTTAAGCTTTATCGGTAGATGTAACCCTTAGTACTACAATGAAGTATTCTTCAATGAGATCTGTGGTCTCATTAAGGTGGGTATTTCCTTCAATGACACAGCTCACAACCTATCCATTCCAGGTAACTGGCATTCAGTTCTTTCCTAATTTCTCCAGAAGAGGTCTATACAAAGTGATAGAACCATTTCATGTGTTCTCTTAACATTATGAGGACTCTCCATCGGTTATTGTTTACTCACACCACATGTATGATCCATCACACATTTATTTGATGGAATTTCTTACACCATGTCTTCTGCCTAATTCCTAGTTTGAAATTTGTTGCAGTCCACTTGTGTCTACTTTAGATTCAATTCCCAATTCTTTGGGGTCTGAAGTATTCCATGATTTGCTGCCATAATGGTGTTTTTAAAATAGTTCTGTGTTTCTAGAAGAAGCTTGTAGTGATTAAAAGAGCTTTGCAATTTCCTAAGGCAACTTCCCTACTCTCCTCTTCCTGTTCAATTCTTGATCCAGCTCATGTCCTTTTGCAAATTCTTTCTGAGATTGAGACAGAGAGTAATAGATAGAAAGAGACAGAGACACAGAGACAAAGATACAGGTCGACATGCTCCATAGGTTTTCCATTGAACTGAATAGTATAGTCTGGACAATAAGCATTCTTCATCCACTTGGTTTTTTCTGTGTGGATAGTTAAGCCAAATTTTTTTGAGTGATGATTGAACTCATTTAGGAGGCTGCACAATGTTTTGGGCCTTGATACAATTTATACAATGCAAACAAGAGTACTGTGAGAACCTCACCATCTACATGATATTACTCTTCAATTTGTACTATGCCCTGGATCTCCTCCATGACAGTGGTAAACATCTTTGACAAGTAGCTGTTTCCCTATTTTTATACTTCATTTGATATTAATAGTCATAGGGTCATTGAACAAGATTATCTGCTATAAAAATAAATCTTGCATATTTTTAACATGCATAGAGATACCTTATTGGAGGAGAGTGTTTAAGCGAGCATTTTGTTATCCTGAACCAAATGCTTTCTTATACTTCAGAAACAATCACAATAGAATCTTTTATTCTTTACACCTTTCAGTCAATTGTGTGAAATTGGTATAAATATGTGATGTTTCTTGTGAAAATTTACCAATTTCCTTCTAATACCTTCTTCAAGAATATCCTCAATATGTGGGTAGATTATTCTCAATTAAAATTTAGTTTAGAACGGAAAGTAGATGCAGGGTTGGTTGCTATTAATGCTAGCTATAATGAGGTTTAAGACTTTTTCCAATATTTTGTCTTATATTAGAAATAAAAGACAATTAGAAAGAAAGACAATAATATTTTGTCTTTCTTCAGATAGCTTAAGAATCAGTTCCTTAGTTCTCTCAAAATCGTGTCAATTCTATACTCAGTATAGTCCAGTTGGTTTATCTTTCTTTGTTTTCTTCAGGATTATTTTAATTTCATGAGGATACACATCTGGAATAGGTATGTTAGAGTCTAAATATGGTGCCTCCACTATCCTTGATGGTGCTATGAAAGTCTTTACAGATATCTAATTTTTGTTTCTTGTTTTCTTCTAAGTTTTACCCTTAAGTGTCCTCAGGAAGACTTTGTTTAGTTGGGCATTCTTCTAAACTTTCTTTAAATTTACTTTTTTCAAGGGGTGGCTAAGTGGTGCAGTGGGTAGAGTACTGGCCTTGGAGTCAGGAGGACCTGAGTTCGGATCCAGACTCAGACACTTAATACACACACACACACACAAAAAGCTAACCATGTGATCTTGGGCAAATTATTTAACCTCAACTGGCCTCCAAAAAGCAAAAAAAAATTTTTTTCTATCATTACTTTTTACTTTATCAGGCAGGACCTCTCACAATTGGTTGTGTTGGTTCCTAGGCTCTTATGATCTTCATGTTATGATAGTTGAGACTTATATCAGTTCAACTTCCATTTGAAATTCTTATAATTTGTGTCAATTAGTTTTTTTCACTATCCATATTCTATTTTTCATTATTAATAATGTATCTAAATAATTCAGGGTAGAATTATTTTTAATTGCATGTGATAGATTTTTCTCATTTTTATTTTATTATTAATATTTTATTTCATAGAGTTTTTTTAAATAACTTTGTTTTCTTTTTCTCTGACAAATCAGTGGTCTGACTGTGCAAGACAGACCAATCAGTAATTACTCCTTCATCAATAATGAGTCAATTCTTGCCTGCTAAAATATAAGCAATTTAATTTTTTGTGATATTATTTGATAGCTTCCATAGAGCCTCCCAATTTTTGTCTCATTCACAATGTAGAGGTATGAGGCTTCTCTGTGATCTATAAGCTGTTGTTCTGTCTTTTTCATTGCTTCTGAACTATATTTTCCAACATTTTTTTTGTCCTTCTCATCTTTACATCAAAGATATTGAGTACCCAAGCATATGTTGATTTACTATTTGGGGTTTTATCAAGTTCTTTGTAGAATTTCTCTTCTTCTTCATACTCAGCAACAGATCCTGGTGCACACATTGAAATTATTTTCCAGATACTATTTTTGCAAAAAATTATTCTGAACACTAGACTACAAGATGACCAAATGGGTCATGAAATAGTATTTTTCATTGATTTTGAAGATCTAATAAAAAACCAACCTCTTTATTTGGCTCTCCAAGAACAGCCTAAGAAGGGTTATACCCTTCCAATTACCTGCATCTTTCTTTTGTCTTCTGGATTTGTTTTTAGTGAGGGTGTCAAGATGACTTTGCATGTTGGGCATTGGACAAAGATTTCTCATTTAGGATACCAATAACTGAGTTAATATTTTGAGATGGTCTAAAACTGTGTGAGATCCTCAGCATTCCCCATTTTCTTCTATTTTCCCAACAGAAGTGGTCCATAGAGGATTGTGAACAGTTTTGCATTTTTTATTATTCTAGGGGTTGCTATGACCAAAGCATCCATCATCTAGTGGGAAGCCTACTTCTCAATACTTAGTTAAGCAGTCAAATAAACTACGATTATAATCAAGTCTGTGTTCAAAACCTTTCCATCATGGAAGAACATCCACAGCTTTTGTTTTGTTGGCATAATCTTCAATAATTCCATGATATGATGAGGGCTAAGTGTAAGACTTTGCAGAGGGAGACATAATGCCCACACTAATAAAATAAGTAGGGATGGGAAGCTCTCAAGAATAAAATTCTTATGTTAAGACAGAAAGAAAAATAGTTCTAATGAGAAAGAAAAAATGGAAATTTTCTAAAAAGATGTAGATGCAGAAGGAACTCACCAGCCAACTTTCATTTGGAGAAAGACAAGTACAGATAATAGAACCAAGGGCAGATAACAGGATAGATAAACCGAAGAATAGCACAGTCCCATAAGCATATACTCAGTAGCGCTAAAGCTCACAACGAGCTGAGTCTGGAGAGGGAAACTAAGGAGAACAATATCGCCTCTGAATCCTGGAAAAATTCTACAACTCATTACTAACGGTATGATTAGAGAACATTTAGAAAAGGAAGTAGTAACTACAAAAGGCAAGCATGACTTCCTTTAGAAGAAGTCATGCCAGAGTAACCTCATTTCCTTTTTTTGACAGTATTACTAGACTGGAGAAGGACATGGCAAAGTGCTCCAGTATCTTTGCCAAGAAAACCTCAAATGGGGTCATAGAGAGTTGAACACGATTGAAAAAATGACTCAACAATAACAACTGGACTGGTGGATAAGGGAATGTCCTATCAATGTATTTGACAAAGATATTCATGCTATTCTTGTAGAAAAATGGAAAGATGTAGAGTAGATGGCTAATGGTCTCCTAAATTGCATTTGGAGGAGTATAGTATCCAAGACCAGGGATAAAATAAATCAGTTATACTCTCCTCTGGTCAGACCACATCTGGAGTATTATGTTCAGTTTGGGGGATTACATTTTAAGAAGAAGTCTGATAAGCTAAACAGTATTTCAAGGAGGAAGACCAGAATGGAGAAGAGGCTCTACCTTATATCATATAAGAAACAGCTGAAAGAATTGGGAACATTTAACCTAAAGAGGACTTTGGGGAACACTATAGCTATCTCCGATTATTAGAAGGACTATCATGAGTAAGTACTTAGATTTGTTCTGTTTAGCCTTAGAAGTCAGATCCAGGTAGAAGTTTCAAAAAGGCAAATTTAGACTTGATGTCAGGAAAAATTTCCTAACAGTGGAATGAGAGCCTCATAAGGTGTGGGTTCCCCTTTAAGAGGTCTTTACACAAAGGCTGGATGACTGCTGGTCAGCTGTGCTATAGAAGGGATTCCTATTCAGTTATGAATTGGAATGCATGGCCTCCTTCAGTCTTTTCTACTTCCTACGAACAAACAATTGTATAGAGGTATTTTATATGTAGATAGGACTTCAGGGTTCCTTCACAGAGGATTGACACTAAAATCAAACAGCAAAGGCAGGATATGTTAAAGTTTCTGCAATCCCACTGTTAGAGTCTCCCTGAGAATTTGAGAAATTCACTACAACGAAAGGGTCACAAGCATTTAATTTTTAGACTGTTGTAATTATTAGGAAGTTCTTCCTTTGAAATAGTTGAAATCTCCTTTACATCTTCCATTCACTGCTCTTAGTTCTGCTTTCTGGGGCCAAGTAGAACACTCTAATCCATCTTCCATGGCAGCCCTTCAAATACTTAAAGACAGAAATCATGTCTCCCCTTAGTCTTCTTTTCTTCAGGCTAAACATTCCTAGTTCCTTCGACCAATTCATAAAAAGCAAGACTTGAACTGTCTTCACCACCCTGATAATATTCCAGCTTGTCAATATCCATCCTAAAATGTGACACTGAGAACTGAACACAATATTCCAGATGCGTCTGACCAGGGCAGTGTTGACAGGGCAATTTGTAGGTACCATTAAGATGCAGTACAAACTAATGCAGTTTAGAAGAGGGGAAAGAATGGAAAATTCTTGAGGATGCAGAAGTGGTGGAATGGAGAGGAGAAAAGGTACAAAATTTGCTTTGATGTTGTTGAATTAGCTGGAGAACAAATCAGTTTGGGTTGTTCAGTCAAGGGGCATCTGTGATTTATTTACCATAGGGACAAGTAGGGTTTTGTTTATTTGTTTTGTAAATCTTCAAATACTGAGGGGCCATAATTGCCTGAGCATTCAGGATGAACACTGAAAAAAATGTTCATCAGCAATTCTTCCCCTAAGATTTCCCCAATTTGGAGTGGCTGGGTAGCACAGTGAATAAATCACCAGCCCAGGAGTCAGGAGGACCTGAGTTCAAATTCGGCCTCAGACACTTAACACTTACTAGCCGTGTGACCTTGGGCAAGTCACTTAATCCCAAATGCCCTGCCTTCCTCCTTCCAAAAAACAACAACAAAAAAATCTCCCCAATTCTATTTGTTAATTCTGATGACTATTTTAACACATGCAAAAAGGTAGGGACTTTTCGGGGGTTTTTTTGGTTTGGATTTTTTTTTTTATGTAATGTGACTTCTCTACTCTGGCTTCAAGTGTCCACAATGACAAGGCAAGGGAGCTTCTTCATAGGAGGAGATTACAAGATGTTGCCATTTTATGGCCCCTTGTGCCTGGAAATGGGAATTATATAAGGCAGCACGTGCTTAGAAAAAGAAAATAGGAGAGGGGAAGCCATCTGGAGAAGAAACAAAAGTTAAGGGAAAAAAGTAGATCTATTCTAGGGATATGCAGGGGAGGGAAAAGAGGTAAAGAGGAAAGTTGTAATCTATGATCAGAGCTGGAAGACATAACAGGGAGTATCACCTATGCTACTTAATTCAAATCTCCTGAAAGAATTCTAACAACCCCAGAGTTTAGGGAAGAGACTTCAGAGTTTTCTAGCCTTCCCCAAGCAACTTCTGTGGAACTCCATTAGGTAGACAGCACTCAACAAGCTTTTACCACCAGATCATGAATGACTATGCCCCTCTCCCAATATGCTGGAGCAGGAGATTCCATAAGGATTAGGGGACAGATTAGATTACAATTCCCCTTGATTCTGTTGAGGGTTGTACCCATTTGCATATGGATGCAGAGAATAATTCTTCTATTTCATTGTCTTACGTTGTTGCTTTCTCTATTGAATTTGTGACATGCATGGTCTATTAATAGAGTTTTACATTGCTGGGGACTCAAATCATGATTTGTGTTGTATGAGTGTGGCCCATGGGCTGGAAACCCAATCACCAACGTTCCTTTCTTCTTTCTTTGGGGATGGTTTGCTTGCCCAGTTTATGCTGATTTTGGAAGGTAGAGGAAGTTTCCAAAGGCAGTGTCTTATTGCTATAATTCATTCTTAGGGTCCTAGAGGTAATCCCTGGTGTGGGGAAACTAAATATCTACTACTTACAACTGTAGCCCCTGAGTCCCAACTAATGGTCTTCCCATTCAAACAAATCAACATTCATTATACCATTAGCTCTTAATCATTAAATATTTCTGAAACAATGCAAAGCAAAAATAACCATAACATCACAGTAAGTTCATAAACCTGGGTCACACTTTTCCACCAATGCACTCAATATCTGTAGGGGAGAGTGGACACAAACTACACAGAAATTTAGCACAGAGACATAGAAGCAGGGAAACCTTTACGCCTGAGGCATTTCATAACTCTGAAATTCTGGGTTTAATGTCCTTGAATTCCTTAGGGAACAAGATAAGGCTTCTGCTGGGTATACCGCTTCTGACTGCTCTATTTGGATCACTCCTTGACTGGTATCTAAGAAAGTTTTATGTTCTTTTAGCAAACAACTGCCTTATTCTTGAACATGCAAAGCTTTTCATGTCTTCTCTCTTGGCTGGGCTCTGAAGGCTTTCCCCCTCTTAAGTCATAAATGACAGTGAGGGGCAAGGATGACAAGCCTGTGCCTTTCTCAAGCCAGAGATGGTAGTACAGGGCAAGACAGAGCAGCAACATTTCCTTTCCTCTCTGTTGGCAACAACAATTTCTCCTTCCTCCAGTATACTCCAGAAGTAAAACTGTTGCTCTCATCAGCAGCTGTTTGTAGCAGCCTGTCTTCCTCCAGGCACCTCTATAGGACACAGTACAGGTTCTAAGCTCTTCTCAGCTTAATTCCATTTTTTATGAGCCATATACCCAGTTGGACTTTGTTTGTGTCTGGCTCTCTTCATGAATGAATACTTCTGTATTCTTCCTCTATTCCTTTGGCTTCTATCTTCTCTGCTTCTCTTGTCCTCACTCTGCTTTTTTCTGATTCTTGCCTCAAAGCAGGGTCTCCTTGAGTGAAGTGACTAACCTCTGCCTTAAGGTGAGAAAACAAAATTCCCTGTCATGCACATTATAAATTAGCAATGTGCAATTCTCTCATAGTCACTAAAAATTAAAGTTATCAGGGTGTCCCAGCTATCAACCTCAAAGTCCTCATAATAGTCATATGTAAATTACTTGCTGAAAAAACAAAATAATTTGGTCATCTCTGCCATCAGGAAGTTTGGTTTTTTTCTTCTGAAGTCTGCTTTTTCTCAGGTCCTCCCAGACTTATTTTTCCTCAAATATTTTTCTTTAAGAGACCCTTTTGCAGGTTCCCCCTCTAAAATGTTTGTGTTTCTACCCTTTTAAAAAAACAACAAAAAATTGTCCAAACCAAAAAGGTAAAACTCTTTACATTTTTTTCTTTAATTATTTATTTTTAACATTCTTTTAAAACAATTTTTAAATTCCAAATTCTCTCCCTCCTTCCTACCCTTCCCCCACTTATTGGAAGTCAAGCAATATGACATCAATTATATTTGTGAAATCATGCAAACCATATTTTTTAAAAAGCAAGAAAAATCGGGGTGGCCAGGTAGCACAGCGAGTAAGAGCACCGGCTCCAGTGTTGAGAAGACCTGGAGATCGAATCCTGGGCTCAGACACTTAGCACCCACCCAGAAACACCTGGCCGTGTAACCTTGAGCAAGTTACTTAACCCCAATTGCTTAGGGGTGGCCAGGTGGCTCAGCGAGTAAGAGCACCGGCTCCAGTGTTGGGACGACCTGGAGATCTAATCCCGGGCTCAGACCCTCAGCACCACACCCAGAAATAACTGGCCGTGTAACCTTGAGCAAGTTACTTTAACCCTGATTGCTTAAAAAAAAAAAAAAGCAAGAAAAATAAAGGGAGGAATATTATACTTCAGTTTGCACCCAGAACTCATCATTTCTCTCTCTGGAAGTGGACAACATTTTTTCATCATGAATCCTTTGGAATTTTCTTGGATCACTGTATTGATCAGAGTAGCTAAGCCTTTCACAGTTGATTATCAATACAATATTGCTGTTATTGTGTATAATGGTCTCTTGGTTCTACTCACTTCACTGTGCATCAGTTCATATAGTTCTTCCCATGATTTTTTTCTGATGCCATCCTCCCTGTCATTTCTCATAGCACAATTGTACTCCATCACAATCATGTACCAGAGCTTGTTCAGCCATTCTCCAACTGATGAGTATCCCCTCAGTTTCCAAATCTTTGCCACCACAAAAAGAGCTGCTAAATTTTTTTTACAAATACATCCTTTTCTTTTGATATCTTTGAGGTACAGAGATAGCAGTGATATTTCTGTGTCAAGGAGTATACACAGTTTTATAGCCTTTTGTAGGCATAGTTCCAAATTGGTCTCCACAATGGTTGGACCAGTTCACAACTCCACTAGCATTTCATTAGTGTCCCTATTTTCCCTAATTCCCTACAGCATTTATAATTTCTGATTGGTGTGAGGTGATACTTCAGAGTTGTTTGTATCCCTCTAATCAATAGTGATTTAGAGCATTTTTCCCATAACTATAGACAGCTCTGACTCCTTCTGAGTACTACCTGTTCATATTCTTTGAATATTTATCAATTGGGGGATGGTTCTTATTTTTATAAATTTGACAGTTTCATATATATTTGAGGAATTAGCACATTATCAGAGAAACTAACTATAAAATTTCTAGAAATTTCTTCATTGTCTGTGGTGCATTTTAGCAAAATATAGTTTCCCTGATTATCTCAGCACCTTACATTTGTAAAATTGATTAACCACACCGAATTTGGAAAAAGTGAAAAAGAGTTCCAGGGCCAAGGTTCCCAGAGTTTTGATGACCTGGTTGTAACATTATTTTAAAAGTATGCCAATGCTTACTTTTTAAATCTAAAAGTAATATTCTAGTTTTAAATGCTTAATTTGCACCTTCCCCTTTCCCAGTAAAAAGAAAATCTCTCCTTCCCCAAGGACTTCCAGACTTCTTTTCTTTTTTGTGTGTGAGACATCATAGTTAAGTGACTTGCCCAGGGTGACACAGCTAGTATGTGTCTGAGGCTGAATTTGAACTCTAGTCCTCCTGACTGCAGGGCCAGTGTTCTATACACTACACCACCTAACTGCCCCTCCAGTGGTACTTCTTGAAGCCTCTACCTTGTTTATAGGCATTAATGTATCTAGGACTTCCATCTCTTGATCTCTCCCTTCTCCCATTTCCCTCCAAGACCTTAAGAATCCTCTGGTTACATCTACTTTTTTCTTTTGCTGATTCTTAATAGCTAATGAAGTTAGATCTCATCTAGTCCTGGTTTATCTTTCTTCTTAACCTTTCTACTATTTACCTTCTCCTTCATCTTCCTATTACCTCTCCAAATAACAGGATTCGCCATTTCATTAAAATCTGTCTGTCTACTGCACCCTCATTGTTTGCCCTTGGGTTGACAACTCTTCAAGGATTTCCACTTGATTCTATCCTTCCTTGCCTCTCCTTTTTGAGGCCCATTCTATCAGACTCTTCCAAATTGTTAACCAGACCATTCCTTGCCTTCGTCCCCCATCTTTCCTCCTGACATGACAAGATTCTCTTTTTCTTAAGCTGAACCTGGAGATCTTCAAATATTCACTTTGAAGTGTTCCTCTCAGTTTACTTTTTTTTAGCCATTTATTACTCTCAAGTACAAAACTATTACCCCATTTATAAATTTGATTATTTACTTAATTTTTCCTCTTTGGCTCATTGTTTTAGCTCTAACTGAAATTCATTTGGATGCGGTCCCTATGATTTATGTGTCATGAATTTTTTTTTCTTTTTTTCTTTTTGGAGGGGGGAGGGCAAGGCAATTGGGGTTAAGTGACTTGCCCAAGATCACACGGCTAATAAGTGTTAGGTGTCTGAGGTCATATTTGAACTCAGGTCCTCCTGACTCCAGGGCTGGTGCTTTATTCACTGTGCCATCTAGCCGCCCCATTATTATTACACTATTTCAAATCCCATTAATTCTCCTTATTTCTTTACTTTTCCAAATTACATGCCAAATACTTAGAAGCTATAAATTATTATATAAACAGGAGATTTTTTTTTCTGTTTCTCTTGAGACTTAGTGCTTTAACACCTGTCTTTAATCAAAACAATTCAGCTAAGCTGATCATCCTTCTGTAGCTGGAACCTAGCTCTGATGTTCTTTTCTCTTACAAAGACTTAAGAACCCTTCATTTTATTTTTCTTAAAGGAAGGTTCCAAGTCATTTATTTGCCAACTTTCACAGAAGTGCAACTCTGAGAGATACTAAGCATTTTGTAAGATGTGGAATAGCAAAAGAGCACTTCATAATATGTCACAGCTCAGATTCTAAAACTAAATTTAGCAAAGTCTGAAAGTTATGTTCTGACCCCATTACCTCCTCCCTATATCATCACTCCCTTTCCTCTTACCTCACTTTTCTCCATATCTATCTATCTATCTATCTATCTATCTATCTATCTATCTATCTATCTATCTATCTATCTATCTATCTATCTATCCTGTGTAGAGTTTAGTGTATCTCAATTTACATCTTTTCCTCTATTCATTCTCCTTCCTTTCAACAATCATTATTTGCTAAACCCTATGATGTATTCTGCCCTATTCTGGGCACTATTAAACTTACAGAAACATATAACTTGGTCCCTGGTGCTAAGGGCTTTATACTCTAATTGGAGGAACAAAAATGTTTAATTGTGCACATCTGTTTATGAATGTTGATCTCTTCAGCCATTATCCTATATATGAATAGAATCTCATTTCCACCTATCTGAAAGGAAATCAAAACTTTTTTTAATATCCAAACTTTATTAAAATGAATGATTTTTTCTTTCATCACAATCTAAAATGTTCACAGCAGCAAAATAGTAGCCATTGGATAGAACGTGGAAAGACATTTTTCAAAGAGAATTGTATATTTCAGTTTATAGAAAGTAGATCAGTTATGAAAGCTGACCCAGTGGGACCTCAACAGAACCTCTACCATATCATCTTGCACAGAAACCCTGACTGATGGAAGAAGAGCTAATTCCCCTGATTAATTTACACATAAGATGTCATACAAAATGTTTTAGCTATGACTAAAGTGATAAAACTTTTTTCCTTAAAAACATTTCTTTTTGGAAATTGCCTTCGAAGATAGTTCAGTATATAAAGAACCTCAGTACCTATACTTCATTTTTCACACACACACACACACACACACACACACACACACACACACACACTCCACAAGTATTTCCCAACCCAAAGAGTCAATTTAGAATGAATTTGTCTACTTCTGAAATTATTTCCTTCCTCAAAATACAGAGATTTGTCAGCATTGAGGGGATGAGAAAGAATGTGCCACAGGCCCTGAATGAAATTCCCAATAGGAATTCCAAAAATGATTTGAGCAAAGGCAGAATCTTTGGAATAGTATCATGGTTTCCTAAGGTTGAAGAGGAAATTAAGTTCTGGTCTATTCACTAGAAATTCAGTCTCATTATTTTACAGTTATACTTTACAAATATAGGCTGAATCTTAATGGGTACCATTATAAACCTTGTTACAAAAAATAGATATGTCCCTGTTCCTGCAAACATTTAAAATGTTTTGCTCTTGTTGATATATTATATCTGATTTCCTGGGAGCTAGGTTATTATATTCCTCTCTAGACTTTTGGATAATCATAGAGCAGGATTCAGGTTAGTCCCAATTGATCTAGATCTAGATCAGGTTTTCCTTACCTATTTTGTGTCATGGACCCCTTTGGAAGTCTAGTGAAGCCAATAAACTCATTCTTAGAATTGTCATTGTTGAGTGTTTTCAGTCATATCCAACTCTTTGTGACCCCATTTGGGGTTTTCTTGGCAAAGATAATGAAGTGGTTTGCCATTTCCTTCTCCAGTTCCAGAAACTGAGGTAAAAAGGGTTAAGTGACTTGCCCAGGGTCACACAGCTAGTAAATTTCTGGGACTGGATTTGAACTCAGGTTCTCCTGACTCCAGAGTTGGCGCTCTATCCACCTAGCTGCCCCTTCTTAGGAAAGTGGCTATAAATGATTAAATGAAATACTAAATTTTAGTTAGAAAGTAAAAATGAAGATATAATCTTTTTCCCATTCAAGTTCATGGTCCCTCTAAAATCTATCCATGGATCCTTTGCCAATTTGTGGATCCCAAGTTAAGAACTTGTGATTGAGATATATAAAGTTACACTCTACTTTTTTCCTGGCCAAATTAAATGGAAGACTATATGTCTCAATGACAGATTTTTTTTTAAGTGTGAAATAATTTGGCTATGTGTTGTTTTGTGTTTTAATATTTACATGCATTAAATTAATATTTTTAAATTTTTAAGTGATTTATATAGCACATTGTTTTAACATTAATACATAAGTGGATTACCAGACCATTGTTAATTATCATTTAATTTAATTCTGTTCTCTAAAATGCAAAAGTGAGAATAGGGCTAAATAATATTAATAATCATAGTTCATTCAACAGTTAGATAATGATGCATGTCACATTTTTAATAAGCCTCAACCTCCTTGATATCCCTCCTAAAAGGCATTCCATCTCCCAACCCTCTGCAATTTTACTGGATTTTCCAGGGTCTGGAATTCTCTCCTTCCTCCTCTCATCCTCCTAGTTTCCTTGACTTTCTTCAAGTCAGCCAGGATCCCACCTTCTACAAGAAGCCTTTTCTGGCCCTCCTGAATGCTAGTGCCTTCCCTATCATATTACCTCCAATTCAGCCTATATCTATTTTGTTTGTGCATAATTGTTTGCATGTTGGCCCTCTCCTTAGGGTGTGAGCTCCTTGAGGATAGGAACTGTTTTTGCCTTTCTTTGCTTCTCTAGCACTTAGCACAATGCCTGAAATATAAGTACTTCATAAATGCTTTTTCAGGAGTTGGAGAAAAAAAAAACACAATTGTAGCGATGAAGGAATGAGGTATTTGAAGGAATATAAGCAATAGAAAAATGGATACATAAGTCATTCCTTTCCTCTCTAGGAAGCACCTTCCAGCAATGTCTAGGAACTAGTTCAGGTGATTGATTGACCAATGGATATGCATGAGGCCAATTCTCTCTCTGTCTCTCTCTCTCTCTCTCTCTGTCTCTGTCTCTCTCTCTCCCCCTCTCTGTCTCCCTGTCTCTTCTCTCTCTATCAATATAATATATATATATATATGTGTGTGTATACACATATACAAATATATGCATACATGCATATGTAAATGGATAAGCAGATATACTCGTCCTATACAGACAAGGTTTCAGTGGCTTCCTGAATGTGAACGGGAGCTTATGACTAATTATTTAAGATCCAATCTAGCAAAGTGAAGTGGCAAATGACATAAAAACTTCTCTTGCCTAAAATAAACTAGATAATTGAGGGGAAAGGAGTTATTTTGGAGAATTATATGTGCAGCAGTGCCAATTCTTCAAATTGATTCATGCTACCTATAATTCATGGATGACAAACACAAAAATCTGCCCAATTCCCTCCATTGTGCTGCGGAACACGTAATTCCTGAGTATAGAAGGAAGTTTTACTTCCCATCTACTCTCATACTGAGCTCATTTGGCTGCCGGCTAAGACATTTTTGTAAACACTCCCTAAGAAGTGGTCACAGGAGCATTAAAATGAGACATGTCATAGAATTGCCCCAGGGAAGATTCCAGGCTTATGCAAGCTATGTGGTAAATCCTCCTCACTCTTACAAAAAAGAACAATGGATAGGGTAGCAAAGATATCCTTTGCTCCTATAGAACATAGAACAAAAACCGAATTTTATCTTGACTCTTAGCCAACAACATATTTAAGTGTTTGCTACATGCCAGGCACTACACTAAGTGCATAGATAAAGACAGGGGATAACCCCTGTTCTCAAGGACCTCACAGTCTATACAAAGTCGAGGAGGCCTGCCTTTGTAGGTTTGCATAAGAGTAGTTTTCTGCTCTGTGAGTTAGAGAAGGGAGTTTGTATATTATTAGTATGTAGTAGAAGGAGAAGGATGGTACCAAAATATTTTACAGGTCAGCAATGTTAGATCAAACTTTTTGATGTCATTATGTCTGAAAGTCATGATCTGACCCATTTCTAAATTCATGTATTGTAGTAATATGTATTATAATAGGCCCTCATTATATCAGTCAACAAGTATGTATTAAGTACCCTCTGTTTGGCATTAGAGAGGCTAGGTGGTGCATGGATAAAGTGCTGGGCCTGAAGTCAGATCTGAGTTCAAATGTGACCTCAGATACTTACTAACAGTGTGACCCTGGGCAGGTCACATAACCCTGTTTGCCTCAGTTTCTTCATCTGTCAAATGAGTTGGAGAAGGAAATGGCAAACCACTCCAATATCTTTGCCAAGAAAACTCTAAATGTGGTCACAAAGAATTGGACACAACTGAAAATTACTAGACAAAAAAAAGTGCTGTAAATGTACACTATGTGTCAGACACATTTCTAGGTGCTAAGGAAACAAAGATAAAAATGAAACAGTCCCTGCCCCCAAGGAACTTATATTCTGTGAGGGAAAATGGAATGCACGTGTATGAGTATATACCAAATATATAAAAACAATCAGAAAAAGGTTTGCTGTAGAGGGTGGTGCTTGTGCTAAACTTCAAAGGAAAGTATGGATTCTAAGAGGCAGAAGAAAAGCCTGGAGATGAAAGATGGAATATTATGTAGGAGATACAGCAAGAAGTCCAGTTTTATTGAAACAAAGAGCACATGGAGGAGTGTAACATGTAAAAGCCTGGAAAGGTGGGTTGGAGTCAAGTTTTGAAGAGTTTTAGAATATCTTGAAAGAAAATAACTAAAAATGGGCTAGAACTTTATTCAATTTATGTAAACTGATATGTTGTACTATTTATATCCACAGAGGAAAGTATATAGAACTATATTTGGAAAATGTAACAACCTCAATTGTCTCCAAAAGAAAGGTGAGATGAAACATCTGATCCTGAAAGTCTATATTAAAAAATAATAGAGTATTTTTAAAAAATCAATCAACAATTACATATCCTCTGTGAGGCATAGGGACATAGTGACCAGACATGGTTGGTGCATGCCTGTAGGAGACTGAAGAAGCTAAGGCTGATGGTTCCCTCACACTCAGGACTTCTAAGCTGCAGTAGGACTAAAGCTGATTGGATACCTGCAACTAAATTCAACACCAATTTGGGAGCCTCTAGGGACCACGTTCCCTAAAGAGAGGCAATCTGGCCAAGATCAGAAAAATAAAACAGGTTAAATCTTCTGTGGCAACTTATATTAGAATTGGACCTGTAAGTAGCTGCTATGCTTCTAGTTCAGGCTATCTTGGGAGATAGTATTTTGTTTTTCCTCTTGTTCAGTATTGCCTGCTACAGATCTAGAACTTGGAAATATTTAACTCCACATGTAGAGTTTAATGACTGGCTTGATGCTGCCTTATTCAGTGGACATCATTCATATAGTCCCCCAAGACTTGAATGTGTTTGTTTTTTATCGTGTAAATATTTAGGCCAAATTCTGCCCAAAAATGTCCAATTTGTCAGTCTTCTTGTGAACTGATTGGGCAGAAGTAAAACATGTAATGGGAGTTGTTTACTCTGACAACTTGGAATGTCTGATTTGAAATTACTGGCATACTCTTGGGCAATTTTGCACAACAGCAGGGCTGGGAACAATTTCCATGCATGTCTTTATCTTTTCCTCCTCCATCTTGACCACTGGAGAATGTGTCAACATCAGACAGATCAAAGGTCCCCAGCTGCAGAAAGCTGCTAGAGATGGTTACAATAGCACGCTTTAATGACTTAGTCACTGGTAACCAGTCTTAACTATTTTCTGAAACCATGAGTTGAGATCTTAACTATGTTGGTCCTTAGAGAACAGACATTGAGCTTATACTCAATTGTTCTAGCTTGGTAGAACCTAACAGAGCCATCCCCTGAGGTTTGGCCATGGATGAAGAACACTATCAGTGACACCAGCTTACAAAGAACTGTCTGCAAAGGTATAGAGGGCTTGTGTGATCTGTGCCAGGGGAAGTAGGCTCACGCTGATGAAATCTTGGTCGCCTGAAACATTGAAATATTAGAATATGGGTGAGAAGCCATTATATAGAGAATTCATCCCCCCCCAAAATCCCTTAAATTTTTTCCCCCACAACTTTGGAGCCAAAACAGGGTCTGCTATTTATGTTGCTACAGTTTATGTTGCAAGGTATTTTCTTTACCCTGTAAACTATCTTTCCCCTCCTATCCACCCTCAAATCTCAGCAAGACAGGTCTTGGCTCTTTAATGCTCTCTGCAGGTTTCAAACTTATGTAATCACTTTGTCTTGCTCCCTTAAATCCCAAACCAACCCCCATCAGAGAACAGAGCACAGTTTCATTCACCCTATTCTCTCCCCTGCTTTCTGATAATATATATCAAATTTTTAGATATGTGAAGGGGAAATGACTCTGAAACACTTTAAGGAATCATACAAAGTAGGAGATGAATACAATGATAGGCAGAAACAGCTGACGATTCACAAAGGTTTCATAGTTTAATCTTGGTCCTCTATCAACTAATGACATTTGCAACTCTCCCTAGAGCCCTCTTGCCTAAAATCTTCCTTAGGTCATAGAATTTTAAAGCTCTACTCCACCTCATGAATTATTGATGAGCAAACTGAGAACCAGAGAGATTAAGTCACTTTAATAAAGTCACACAGAAAGTAGCAGAGCTGAGATTCAAATCTAGCCCTTTGCATCCCAAATTCCAGGCTCTTTCCACAAGACTGGGGAGAAAGGGAATTCAAGTTGCAGAAGGGAAGTGAGGATAATAGAATGATACTATAAAACTAAAAGAGACTACATCAGTATGGTGCTAAGAATTTCTTGAGAAGAGCAAACCCCAAATGGCATGACAGCTCTACTTTAAGGCTGTAAGTGAGCTGCTAGTTATATGACCCGTCTCAATTTATCCTTCTGCCTTCCAGTGAGTAAGGAATGGCCCTCTATAGTTGTAAAATAGAAACAGATGGAAACAAAGCCCTTTTTCAGACACTGAAAGGGATAGGATATTTGTGTTAGATAATCCAAATGACCTCTGCTTTGTGATAGGGGAGATGAAAACACTAAAAGAGAAAACAAATTTTCATTGTTTTGTTGTTTCTGGGGAGTGATTATATTGCCACTGCTTCTCTGTAGTATTTGTAGTAGGAATGACTACATTATGAACCAAATTAGATTTCTGGAACCTCCAGTGTTGGAATGGCTTTTATAGGTGATGACCATCTACCCTAATCTATTATTAGATTAGATATTAGATATTGATATATTAATAATATTATATATCTATATATTAATAATATAATATATCTAATATTAGCATATTAGATATATTAATGCTCTCTAAAGCAAAATGGATGAAGAGTCAGTCATTCAGCTTCTCTTTAGACAGCTCCAATGATGGGAAACTCATCTACCTCATTAGGCAACCAATTCCATTTTTGTATAGCTGTAACGATTTGGAAACTATTCTTTAGCCTGAGACAAACTTTTTGTTCTCTTTACTCCCCAGTGCTCCTAATTCTCCCCTCTGGGATCATACCTTGTTAATTTTCCTCCCTCTTCCATGATAGCCCTTCAAGTATTTGAGAACAACAATTAGCTCTAATCCTCCCCCACTTAGGTTTGGCTAAGGTCATGTCTAAGTCCTTTCTTTGGTAGTAAAATAGCCCCATGACTCTCCTCTTATAACATGGCTTTAGCCATCCTAATTGCCCTTCTCTGTACATTCTCCAATTTGTCGATGTCATTCTTTAAATGACTCTTAGACTCTATGGTAACTCAAGTCTAATTTCATGGTGATGAAATTTGGCTGCCCTTCAAAATCTTCTGTAATTTTGCTGCCCCAGGTTTCAATATGGCACACCGGAGTCTGCTCTTAGGCAAATACTTTTTTTTTCTCAGCTGTCTGGCTCTGTCATCTTGCATTACTTCACCCTTAGCCCACTGGCTAGGGATACTGAAAGCCTATCATGTATTTGCCCATTCCCACCAAAGTCCCAGGAAGAAATGAGCATTCCTTATCTACTCCCAGAGTTCTCTCTCCCCTGAGTTCACTGTCTCCTTTCTCCTACTCTGGAGCTCTGCATGGTCTGGCTCCAGCTGAAGCAGCTAACCTTTTCTTGCCAGTCTCCCAGCTCTGCCCAGCCTCTGGAAGCAGGTCACATCTTTTAGTTGATTGAGCCCTTGACAAACTATCGACATGCAGGTCTTTAGGCATGGCCAATATAGACTCCCCTAAACCTGACCCTCCTACTATAAAGGCTTCTTCTCTGAGATGTTCTTGTCCCCTTGTCCTAAACCTATATTCCTGAAGTGGATCTTCCCGTAGGTCCCCACTATTAGCTAAGCTAAGATGGCAGGCAAACTAAAGAACTAGTAGAGGCTGGATACTTTCCCTAGTCCTCAGCTAGGGATCCAGTCACTTTCTCTTTTTAGGGTCTAGCATCACGATCCTCATTTAGGCGACTCTCCACCCCCACACTCCCATGGATCCCTAAAGCCTTTAGAAAGAACTTAGGGTTTATTGAAATATCAACATAGTCTTACCTCATGACCCACTAGAAACACTTCATTGCCCTGTTGTTACTCTTTTGTGTTTATTTCTTTTTCAGATAATAATGGAGTCTTTGGGCTTAAAACCATGGGAAAAAAGTAGATGGAGGCCAGATTGGGAGGGAGGAAACTGGGGGATTAATCAAAACACCTTAAGGAAAGGACATAAGAATCACAGAATCTTAAAGTTAGAGGAACATTAAAAGATCATCTGGCACAACTTTCTCAGTTTCACAGAGAAGGAAACTGAGACAAAGAGAAATATAGTGACTTGTCCATTGTAGCATTACTAACAGAGTTGGGAGCAAGACCCTAGGCCAAGGCCTTTGTTTTTTCTTTTATCCCATAGTGCCTCTGAGGGTGGTGCCCAGTGTAAGGGCTCAAACCGAAAACCCTCAACCTGAGCCCTCTACTGACTTGGCTAGTCATTCTGATTTGAACACTGACAGAGAGGATCAGACCCACAGTTCACTCAAATCACAACTCTATTTGTGACAAGGACACCGAGGGACATCTTGGGGAAAATCATTATTGTCCTCTTTGATAGTAACCTCAGAGATTAGGGACATTCCCTAAACATTCTAGCTTCTATCTGAAACCATTGTGTCCTCTATTAGTTTAACTAAAAATCTTTCTGAAGCTACATTTTTGGGGGAGAGAGGGGGGAAGGCAGGGCAGTTGGGGTTAAGTGACTTGCCCAAGGTCACACAGCTAGTAAGTGTGTCAAGTGTCTGAGGCCAGATTTGAACTCAGGTCCTTCTAACTTCAGGGTCGGTGCTCTATTTACTGCACCACCTAGCTGCCCCCTGAAGTTACATTTTCAATCTGTATCACCTTTGGGGGTTTAAGTTCCAGAAACTTATTGCCTAAATTCTTATCTCATAGTGTTGTTATATGAAAAGTATTCTATAAAACTTAAATCAATGTAGAAATATGAATTATTATTTTTTAAAGGAACTGTGATTTAATTGCTAAGGAACTTATAATAAGTAATCTCCCTCTCTCCATAGAGAGTGGTACCTGCTCAAGAATTTATAGTCAGTTATTAGGAGGTGCCCAGGGCTCTGGAAAGTTAAGTGACTCACTTAGTGTCACACAGCCGGTGTGTGTGTCTGAAGTGGGACTTGAATCCAGAGCTGCCTGACTAGGAGGCTGGCTCTTCATCCACATGCCACAGGACTTCTTCCAGATTAATATTATTGCTGTGTAAAAACGGCCCTCTTTTTTGTCTTCAAGTTTCCACTCCAGAATATCTGAAATATTCTTTGAAGAGGTCACCATTGTGTTGTGGTAAACAGTGTATGTTACATTTAATAAATGGCTTTTAAAATGTTTCCTGGTGATTCAGAATGTGGATGTCAGTTTGTCAAAATGCCAGTGATGCAAGTATTGTTTAAGAAGAAAAAGGGCTTATGTTTTGTTTTCTTTTTTTGCTTCATCCTGCATTTTGTACTTGACTTCCCTCTCACAAAAAAAATATTTAATTATTACTTATTTAACTGGTACAGATGGCTTGGCTGCTCATCTTCTCACTTCACCACTTAATATGCCACCTTATTGGTTCATCCCTGGCCAACTGGTCAGGAACCCCACAGACTGGTCAGATGTTGCTCTGGTTGTCAGAAGTCCCAAGCAGAGGAATCTCTGGAATAGTTTTGTACTCCAAGCTATAGGTTTTACTCATTGAGTGGTTTTGCCTGTCTCAAATATAATTTGAACTGTAATTTTGAGCATAAGTTTAAATGTCTGTGTAGCAAGGGCTGTTAAATGTCTGTGTGTGTGTGTGTGTGTGTGTGTGTGTGAGAGAGAGAGAGAGACAGAGACAGAGAGAGATAGAGAGACAGAGAGAGAGAGAGAGACAGAGAGAGAGAGAGAGACAGAGAGAGAGAGAGAGACAGAGAGACTGGGAGAAAGGGAGACAGAGAGAGAGAATGACAAGGTTCTTAAAATTCTGCTTAAGAGGCTCCTCAACTACATTCATAACCCATAAACTGAAAAATGAAACGAGAGAGAGAGAGAGAGAGAGAGAGAGAGAGAGAGAGAGAGAGAGTGTGTGTGTGTGTGTGTGTGTGTGTGTGTGTGTGTGTGTGTATACAAGACAGTGAGGGAGATGGATCAGCACATGTGCTACAAGCTTTTTATAGCTAGACAATTTGGGGATGCAAAAATTGCTTCAGAAATTACCCAAAGGACTACATCATAAGAGGCAGCCAGCAGGTGTTTTCCATACTGAGCTTCCCCCAGCACAGGGATTAGAGGCAGAAAACCTGGCATTTGTTGCCATTTTCACAGTTGCAAATCTTAAACCCTATTTCTTCTCTGCAGGTTGTTCACATCAAATTCCTTTGATGTAATCAGCGATGACGCTTTCATCGGCCTCCCTCACCTTGAGTACCTGTAAGTGAGCCTCTTGGGTTTCTCATCACAATTCAGTACACGAGCTTCCCAGCTGCTGTCATTGTTTGACTAAAAAGTTATAACCTGTTGCAGATTCATAGAAAACAACAACATCAAGTCAATCTCAAGACATAGTTTTCGTGGCCTAAAGTCTTTAATCCACCTGTAAGTACAGAGGTTGTGTGTTCTTCTTCTTCTTGCTGATTGAATATTCAGTCAACTCTCTGATTATTTGTGTAGGGATCATCCAGGACTTTATGGGTTATTTTAAAATCTGGACCATCTCCTGTCCTCACTTGCATCAAACATGCATTCATTTGTATGTTCTCAAGTGATTAAAAATTAATTTGAATATTAATCTAAAGAATGTGATCTGGAAAGCAGTCTCTTACAAAAGAAATCATGAGGAAAAAACCATTTTGGGGTTGCCAGAATCACTGCCCACCTCCCAGCATGGATAATTGAGGATTGATCATTTAAATCTTTGATTTTGCTATTATTCTCCTATCTGTGTAAACCTGAAGTTGGTATTAACTCATATAAAAAATGTAGCTTCAGCACATGTCTATATGGCAAGTAAGTAAGGGCATTGAAAAAGTACAAAATAAATTCATCCTCATGGTTGCTTTTTTCTGAATCATGCCAAGCAAACTTGTTCTGGATGGAATTTATAATCAAGCCAAGAGCCCTGTTGATGCCTCACAGAGGCTTCCTCAGTAAGTGAATTACTTAGAGAGTTACATGAAACTTGAATTACATCCTGGAAAGAGGTGATAGGGTTTTAGAGCAGGGAGGGACCTTGAAGACACCCTGGTCTAGACTCCTTTTATAGACACTAATGAGAGCTGGCATTCTTCCACTGCTTTAAAGTTGCATACACCATTTTCCTTTGATCATCACAACCACCTTGTAAGGTAAATCCTCCGGGCATTATCCCCATTTTAAAGATGAAAAAATTGATGCTTAACTTAAATGACTTACCCATGGTCACACAACCAGAAAGTGTCAGAATTGGCATTCAGACCTAAGTCTACCTGATTTCAAGTATGTTCTTTTATATTCATTCTATACCCGATTGCCTTTTCAGGAAGAGCCTCGCCCAAGCAGAAAAAATGACTTAGGACTCAACATGTTGTTCATATTTCAAGATAAATTCAGAAATAATATCTAAAAGTAAAAATGGAAACAAGGCCATCATTTATTAATTCTTTACTAATGCAAACTAGATAGACTTCTCAAGAGTAGGTACTATTTCCTGGGGCAGCCAGGTGGCACATTGGATAGAGCACTGGACCCAGAATCAAAAAGACCCGAGTTCAAATTCAACCTCAGTTACTTACTAGATGTGTATCCCTAGACAAGTCACTTAACCTCTCTCTGCCTCAGTTTCCTCATCTGTAAAATGAGAAAAATAATAGCACCTACCTGCCAGGGTTGTTGTGAGAATGAAATAGAATAATACTTGTAAAGTGCTTAGTAAAGTGCCTGAAACATAGCTGTACTTAATAAATGCTTTCTTCCTTTCATAATAAATGTTTTCTTTCTTTTATTTATATGTATATATATATATATATATATATAATAAAAGTGGCTGGGTGGTCCCTTAAATAAAGTAATGGATCTGGACTCAGAAAGACCTGACATCAAATCCAGCCTCAGATACTTACTATGTGACCCTGAGCAAGTTACTTAACCTCACTTTGCCTCATTTTTCTCATCAATAAAATGGGAACCACCCTCCCAGGATTGTTGTGAGGATCAGATGAGATAATATTTGTAATACCTTAAAGTGCTATATAAATGTCAGCTTTTGTTTTTATCTCTAACACCTAGAGAGTGCCTTGCACCCAGCAGATCTTTAATAAAGGTTTCTGATTGAATTGAATAGAACCCTAGGTAGAATTATGAGGTACATGTGGTTTTACACCTCAACAGTTGGTCTGAGCATAACTCAGCAAGCTGATGGTAGAGGAGGCAGTAATACTGGAAGTCATTAGATATATTTTTCTCCATGTCTTCCCCTGTTCTGATTCAATACAAACAGAAGGTCTTAAGTTGCACTCTGAAGATGCCAAGCATTCACTGCTGTTCTGGAAATGTCTGAGTAACAATGGAGGCTAGAAAATCCTCACTCTGCTCTGTGGTATCTCCTGCCTTCCCTCACTGTGGTAGTGGGGATGGAGGAATGAGGCAGGGCGGGAAGGGGAAGGTTAGGGAAGGCTTCCAGCTGGGATCTGAACATCCCCAAATAAATGAAGCAGTGCCCCAAATACTCTAAAGCGGCTACAGACCTGAATGGAGGAAGTCTTATGACCTCAACTGGGAACACATTCTCCTCAATTCAGTCTAACTCAACAAAGCCAACTATGTGCTCAACAGACAGGACAAAAGAAGTACAAGACAGTCCTTGCTCTCCAGGAGCTCATAACCTAATTAAGGAGTGACTGGGCAGCTGGGGATCTGGAGTGACATGGCAGGCAGGACACACTGTGGAGGTGTGTCTACATGGAGGGCAGGCTCTGGACCTAGCTACATCCTCCTCCGCAGTCCTTCACCCAGACCTCCCTTCACAAATGAGAAGGGATTCTCACTAAGATCCTCACTAAGAGTGGTTGCTTAACAACCCATCAACATCAGCCAGTTGTGTCTGCCAGCATTCTACATGGGCCACCAGATCAAAATGAATGATAAATTTGGGTCACCCATCTACTGGAGATTCAGGGTTGAGGGTAGCCCACGAGGTGAGGCTCTCCTCACCTCTAGCCCCCCAACCTTTTTATACAAGTGAAATATAATTCCATTTAATTTAACAAACATTGTCCTACCATATGCAAGTACGAGTCCTAGATGCTTAGATAACAAGACATTATTCCTGTCCTCAAGGAGATTACAGTCTTTTACTGCTCATAGAATGAAAGAACCTTAGAGTAGGAAGGGACTCAAGAAATAACCTAGTTCAGTTCTTACCTGAAGCAAGAATTTTCTCTTTAAGATCCCAGAGAAGGGATTAGGCCAGGAGTGGGGAACCTGCAGCCCCGAGGTCACATGTAGCCTTCTAGGTCCTCAAGTGTGGCCCTTTGACTGAATCCAAACTTCACAAAACAAATCTCCTTAATAAAAGGATTTGTTCTGCAAAACTTGGACTCAATCAGAAGGCCTCAGGCAAGGACCTAGAAGGCTACATGTGGCCTCGAGGCCATAGGTTCTCCACCCTTGGATTAGACAAATCCTGCTTGAAATCCTCCAGTGATTCTCAGGTTATTGAAGTAGCCCGTTCTAATTTTGGATAGCTCAAATTTTGAGGAAGTTCTCCTGATACTGAATTGAAATCTGCTTCCCTATAACTTCCCCTGTTATTTGCTTATTCTGCTCTCAGAGACCAGGCAGAATAAAGTTAATCCTTCTTCTATAACATAGCCCTTAGAATTTTTGAAAATTGTGATCATGCCTTCTCCCCCACTCCTTCCTACACACACTTAATTGTCTCTTTCTCTGAGCTAAACACCTTTCAAATGAATCTCAAACAATACCTTCTCACCAGCTTTGTCTTCTCCCCCCCCCCCACAGTGTATTCTAGCTTGTCTCTCACTAAAAATGCAGTGCCCAAAACTGGACGTAATATTGTACACATGGCCCAGCTGGGAGAGAGGATGGAAGAACTATGCTATTTCCCTTATTCTAAATATTTGTATTTCATGCAGACTAAGAGCATGATGGACAAGATTGACAAACATTTTCCCCAAATCCCTGGAAGCCCTTAAGGGATCTCCTGGAAGGGGAAAGGTCATGGGAAAGACAGTCTGGGAGGGGGAGGCAATTACAGAACCTTAGGCTGTTATGACATGAAGGAACCTCATAGACATTCTAATCCATAGCAAGGAAACTCAGGTGTTCAGAGAGGTCGCACAGTGATGATGTGTTGTAGAGCCAGCACTAGAACCCAGGACTTCTGCGTTCATTCTATGCTGTCTATTCCCTCACTAGTCCACATGTTGTCCCCTTTGCCTCTGTGTTGGGAGAAGTTGTAGTCCAACTCTAAGTCCAACTTATGTCTATTTTAGGACCATCTCGGGAGGTATCTCTTTCTGCCGTTGCCCTGACTCCTCCACCCTGACACTAGCTGCCTTCCTGAGTCACTGCCCAGCCCTACAGCCAGGGCATAGAGTTGTTCCAATTTGCTGTACTCTAGAGACAGCACTAGTCACAATTAGCTTTTCTGGGAGAGGACCCAATCCTGATAGGGTAAACTCACCCACCAGTGGTCCTGCCTTCTGTAATTCAATATTAGTACAGCTTCCTGACTGGAGACTGGGATCCTGAGTTCTGTGGCTACAGGGAACCTGGGGTAGCATCATTGGAAGTCGCAGTGAGGGCAGCCAATTGAAGGCTGCTATATGACCCAAGCAGCAGTACTATGGTTGGAAAACCAGGATCTTGCCATGGTCACTGGAGTGTAGGTGAAAAGAAGGTCTCTCCAGCTGCCTCATGGCAAAAATCTGAAGCAGGAGGGAGGTTTTTCAGCTTCTTCTCATTATTACATGTTCTATAACTTTGGTAAGCTATCTCCCACCTCACCCCCCACCCAGGTCTCAGTTTCCTTATATATAAAATGAGCAGGAATTGACCTAGAGAATCTCTAAAGTCTCTTCCAGATCCAACATTCTGTGGCTATCTGATTCCTTAAAAGAATATAGCTTTGAGGGAGTGAGACACAGGACAAATAAGTTTCTTTTCTCTCTTTCTTTCTGAGGCAATCGGGGTTAAGTGACTTGCCCAGGGTCACACAGCAAGTAGGTGTCTGAGACTGGATGTGAACACAGGTCATCTTGACTCCAGGGCCACAACACCACGTAGTTGCCCTGCAGATAAGTTTCAGTAGGAAATGAGAACTTCAATAAATATTTGTTAAGCATTTGCTATGTCTTAAGAAGATAAAATAAGATTACATAAAAGGTTAAATAAAACATGGTCCTTGTTGACAATTAATCTCAAAGTCTTATAGAGGAAAACAGTGAGATGGGAAGAAGGCTGTATTTGGGGTTACTATACCTGTGTTTGAATGCCAGCTCTGCTTCTCACATTATCTGTGTGACCTTGGGTAAGTCATTTTACTTCTATGATGTCAGTTATCTCAGCTGTCAATAAAGAAGTTAAATTAGTTTCTAAGGTTCCTTCTGGTTTAAATTTCTGAAAAATTTTTTAATGTTAAAAACTGTACCTTTAATACCATTCTAAAATTATCTACAATCAATCAATTGATCAGAGTGAAAAAAATCAAAAGAAATATTTTTGATAAGTGAAAAACTTATAGTTATATGCATACATTTATTTCTTGTGCCTAATTGCAAGAAATGAATACATTTTATACTAGGTAAAATACTTAATATTATAGACTTAAAACAAGTAAAAAAATTAACAGTTGCCCTGCTTGAATGAAAATTAAATTAGATTGACAGTCTTTACTGTTTACATAGGACAGTTTGTCACTTTTCTCCCAATTTTTTTAACATTTTTATTTAAAATTTTGAGTTCTAAATTCTATTCCTTCTTCTCCCTTCCCTCTCCCCTCCCTGAGACAGTAAGCAATCAGATATAGGATATACATGTGCAATTATGTAAAATATTTCCATATTAGTCATTTTGTACAAGAAGACTCTAATAAAAGAAAAAATGAAAGAAAGTGAAAAATAGCATGCTTCAGTCTGTATTCAATCAATATCAGTTCTTTCTATGGAGGCAGATAGTATGCTTTATCATTAGTCATTTGGGATTGTCTTGGATCATTGTATTGCTAAGAATAGCTGTCATTCATAATTCTTCATCAAACAATATTGCTGTTACTGTGTACAACATTCTCCCGGTTCTGTTCACTTCACTATTCATCATTTTATGTAAGACTTTCCAGGTTTTTCTGAAATCAGCCTGCTCATCTTTTCTTATAGCACAATGGTATGCCATTATAATCATATACCACAGTTTGTTTAGCCATTCCCCAGTTGATAGCCATCTCTTCAATTTCCCATTCTTAGCCACCACAAAAAGTTACTATAAATATTTTTGTACAAATAGGTCCTTTTCCCTTTTTCATGATCTCTTTGGGATATAGACCTAGAAGTGGCATTGCTGGATCAAAGAGTATGCACAGTTTTATAGCCCTTTAGGCATAGTTCCAAATTGCTCTCCAGAATGGTTGGATCAGTTCACAACTCCACCAACAGAGCTTTAGTGTCTCAGTTTTCCATATCTCCTCCAACATCCAACATTTTTCTTTTTTTGTGGTATTAGCCACTCTGATAGATGTAAAGTGATACTTAAAAATTGTTTTGTAAAATTCTGAGAATGTAGAAGAATGCAAATTCAAACAACTAAAATATAAAATGATTCTGGAGAGATATGTCAAGCACTATGCAAGGTCCAAGGGGTGAAGGGTTATTAATTACTAGGACAATGAGGACAGGACATTTGAGCTGAGCATTAAAGGATGGGGAGAATTTCAAGAGGAGAATAAATGTGGAGAGGGCATTTCACATATAGGGAGCAGCATGAGTGAAGGCATAGAGGTGGAACAGCATAGGCTGTCTGCAGGGGACAGTGAATAGTCCAATTTGGCTGAAACATAATACACATAGAAGGGAGTAGTGTAAAAGAAGGCTGTGCAGAGTACTAGGTTAAGGAATCTGATTGAAATTCTTTTGGCAATCTCTATGGAGCCAAATAAAAGTTGAATAGGTAGAGAGGCCCTGATGCGGGAACCAGAGGAGAGAGGGAGGAAGTCAATTCTAGAAGGATAGTCTAGGGTGTTGGCATTCCTAGGGAGGACAGGGAGAAGGAGTGGAATTCTAAAAGGGGTTGAAGTTAAACATAAATTTGATCAAAATTCAGAGTTTGACCTTGGGCTCTAGAATAGGACCTATTAGTATCAGTTGTATAATTCCTTATTAATTTTACCACTTGGTACATTTTAACAGAGCAAGGTCACTTGTATCAGCCCTCCAATCTTTGAAATAGACGACAGGACAGAAAGGGCCAGAGTTGCCACCATTTAGGGACAGAAGATCATACAAACAAGGCTAGTCCTGTAACTCATAGCTCCTTCTGCCCTTCTCAGTCCCAGCACTAGTAAACTGATATGAAGTTTATTATCAGTACACTACTGCTGCTGAGGCTGACCCAGAAAATAGCAGGAGGGAGGGAATAGCAGAGATCCCCTGGACCTTAGCCACCATGGACTGTATAAAACACTTGCAGGTACATACCTGAGGGTCTTAGGTCACCGCTGACCATCAGAAGATATTAAAAAAGGAACAAAGGCAACTAAGTCTGGTCACCAGAAAAATCAAATAAGGTGTACATTCTAGCCTCTAATTTAATTCACACCATACCATCTTTGGCTGTAGACACAGTTAACTGGTGGCAAGGACCAATCATCTCCTTTTTAAAAAGCTGCATGTAAAGATTTTTGAAAGGTTATCATCACCTGCTTGCCAAACTAGAGGGCCTTCCCTGCCCCCCCCCCCCCCCCCCCAAAGTCTGGGAATAGAAAGGGAACTAAGAAATCACAGTCGAAGACCTACGCAGCCAGGTTCCCCAATGATCTGCATTTTCCTTATTGTTTAATTCTTTGCTCACATTGGCTTTCTTAGAGAGATTTCAGTTGGCCTTTTGTTCCCAGCTTTGTTCTTGCATTTTTTGGACTGGCTAATAAATCTATGAACTGGTTCTGCCTGTCTGAATTTACTTAGCTCTGAATGTGAGGAGATTATTAACTTGTTTCTTCATGCCAGTAATATGACATTATGAGAATTTACTAAAATTAGGTGAGATTTTTATTCCCTTACAATTTCTCCTTTTGGCCAACATTTGAAAACCCTACTTGCTGAGGAGTGTTTTGAATTCTCCTGGTGTTTTGGAACTCAAATACCCTTCCTGGCTTTCTACTTCAAGACTTAGAGGCCAGTCATAGGATTAAGGCTAGAAAGGGCCTTGGAAATGAACCCTTTCATTTTATAGATGAGTTAAGTAAGACCCAGACACATAAAGTAACTTGTTGGGGGTCGTACAACTAACAAGAGGCACAGTAAGGATTGAAACCCAGGACTTCTGAGATTTTTGACCACAGGTTGAGTGTTGCCTCATTATGCTTTGTCTGATCATGTATTTCAAGATCAAAGTCAACTCATTTCAGGAGTTGATTTATTTTTGCTTAACAAATTTAAGTTTCAACCCATATAGGCAGAGGAATGATGGTTTCATTGATTTGTGACCTCCCAGTCGGGAACTCCCTCTACCAAGGCAGGTTAGCACCTTCTTTGTAATTTATAGTCTTAGAGAGTTTCTTAGAGAGAGTGCTGAGAGTTTTAAGGATAACTAGCATACACTAGAGCTGGAACCTGAACCCGGCTATTCATAGCCAGCTTACATCTACTAGGCCGATACTACCTCTTCTTCAACCTATTCACCTTAGACCTACTGTCCCAGTCCCAGTGAAAGCAGATCATTCTAAGGTAAAGAAAATTCATCTGTTGTCCATTGGGAAGGAAGACCTTGATTAAGGTGGCTCCAGGCTTGACTTGCACAGAGAATTGGGGTAGGAGGAAATGGAAGATTCCAAAGCTAAGAAACTCAAGGCAATGACCAGTCTGTGCTTAGACCTAGTCTACAAAGGGATGTACTATTAGGCAATTACAGGCCCAGAGACCAGATTTGGAATTCACAGCCTGACTCTAAAGCCTTCCCCAAGGAACCTGGCTGGCATCTCTAAATTTCATCCCTAGACTAAAATGTGTTGAGCTAGTTTTATTTTTGTTTTTTTTTGTATCTCCAGGACCTAGCAAGATGCCTGAAATATAGTGGGTACTTAATAAGTGCTTTTTGAATACCGTGTTTCCCCGATAATAAGACCTATCCCGAAAATAAGCCCTCCCCTTACTGTGTAAGATTCCTCTAAAATAAGCCCTCCCCCGAAAATAAACCCTATTGAGATTGCTACTGTAGTGAAGGTGATCCCCTGTGCTACACGCTACATTACGGTACCCTCTGTATGCACCGTTTCCCCCCCCCGTGAAACGCATGCCGCGCTCTGAGCTGCATCCAATCAGAGCTGCAGCAGTGAGAGTGTCATCCTGTTCTTTATTGAATTCATTATTGAATAAAGGTACATTTTTTTGTTCACATTTACCTGTTTATTAAAATTGCTGTCAATGTTCATTAAAATAAGCCCTCCCCTGAAAATAAGCCCTCTGGTGTTTTTCTGTCCCAAAAAATTAATAAGACAGTGTCTTATTATCGGGGAAACACGGTAGTTATCTTCAAAAGCAACAACCTTATCGCACCTTCTGGTGCTTAATCTTCTAAACATGCCCTTAGAGACCAGTTTGAAATTAGCTTATAACCTATAGCGATAGCATCCTACTAAGCATCCGTGTGAAGCTTCTCCAACCCCATGTGCTATTAGTGATGTTTCTGAAGCTATCACATCAGGTAGGCTGTGATCCAATACTCTGGGGAAGAATTACTGTTGGCATATGTCTGTGTGTAACATTTGGGGACAATTTTTATCACTTTCCAAGTAACTAATGAACCCTCAGCATATATCTAGCATTGCACTGAATGTTAGAGGACACATGAGGAATCTTTGTCATAAAATGCTTATCATCTCACAGCTAACCCCTTAATAACTTATGTTTATATATTGCTTTAAGGATTACAAAATGCTTTGCATACATTACCTCATTTGAGCCATACAACAGCCCTGGGAGGGGGCACGTGGGTAGACAGTGTGAGAATTTATTATTTCCATTTTATAGATCAGGAGACTGTGGCTCAGACAGAGCAGATGATTTGTCTGAGGTAACATATCTACTAAGTGTCAGCACCGGGATTGAAACATAGGTCTTCTGACCCCAAGTCCACAGCTCTTTCCTTTTCCCTCCCCTCATCTCTCCCCCCCTACTCCAAACTATGATTCTATGATGCAGGTCACATTTGTAACTCATGATTTTAAAGAGTTGGTTGGGAGCACTGAAAGGTTAAGGGATTTGCCCATAATCCTATTTTTAGTATAAGTCAGAGTCAGGATGGGAACACAGGTCTTTCTAACTCCAAGGTCAGCCTTTTATCCACATGCTGTGTGAACTTAAACAGAGGTGTACATAAATAGCTACCTGCTCAGATCTTTTTTTTTTTTGCAAGTGAGGATTTTAATAACCATTCGTGCAGCTTTAATGTCAAAATGGTAACTTAGAGAGGTTATGCATTTTTAAGATGTTTTGGAATTTTAAAAGATTTTTCTTTAAGAAATACCGATTCAGTGAGATAAAAATGAAGCTGAGGCTATCTACAATGCGGGGAAGAACAGGCCTGCACATATGGCTGTGGGCGGTACGTTCTTAACAACAGAACCCAATAGCCCTGACAGTACATTTTGGGAAACCGTACCATTTGAGCTGGTCTGTTCTGTTCTGGGGGTGGGGAGAGAGATACAGCTGGTCCCATTTTCAGATCTGGATGATGTTTTTTCTTGTGTAAACAAAGAGAATACTAAAATAGAAGGAATTACCCTGATTCTCATTTGAAAGCAAAGGCTATCTGTCTGTGGACATTTGGCAATTCTATTCCAACAATGAATTCAAGTCTTAAATAAACAAAGTAATCAAATGTCCAGTCTAAAGACAGTCCTGGTTTTGTATGCTTTAATCAATAGGCATTTATTAAACATTTACTTTGTGCCAAATACTATGCTAGGCACCAGAGACAAACACAAAAGTGATTTAGCCCTGCCTACAAGGAACTTACATTCTAATGTACAGTACATCCTTTTGCCAGGTAAGCGCAGATCTCAAATGGTTCTGTTTTATATAGGCCCGTGTAATATTAGCAATAGTCACAGGCAAAGTGTATTGCTCCTCACAAATAGTCAGGTCTAGGCTAAGTCGACATGGGTGCTTTCTAAGATCTTGTGTATAAACTAATTGATAATTAGTTAAATATAATATTAGATACTTATCAATGAGTTTAGAACAAGACCTCAAGATACACAGTAGACTTTTCTGAAGCTTGAGGGGACTTTACAGGCCACTTAACCCACTTCTCTTGTTTTGTAGATGAGGTGAGTGAGGCCTAGAGAGAGGAAGGGATTTGCCCAAGGTAACATAGAACTAGGACAGTTTTTGGTTAGGTCTGGTTTTTCCCATGAGAACATGCTGTGTAATTCATAGGTAGCCATGTCCATCCTGGAGACCAGGAGTAACTTGGGACAGAGAAGAACATCTTCTTGTTTGGCCTATTAATTCTAAAGCAGCAAGAACAAGGGAGACTAAATCATTATTGATTTAGTCTCTCTCTCTCCATATACATAGTTTTCTGGCTCAGGATATGGAGCAGGCTTAGAAAATGATTTGTTATATACACTTAATTTACACTGGCTGCCCAGGATTATAATGACTTCATCTACAAGGGCTATAAGATGCGATGGACAGAAGATTATTTATATAGCAACTGATCTATAAAGTACAGGGCAAGAGACAAGGGAGGAGGCAGTGTGCGGTACAATGGAATGAGAGTCAAACTTGGAATCCTAGCACCAGAGTTCAAGTCCCAGGTCCTCCACTAATGACTTATGTGACCTTAGCCCTCTGGGTCTCAGTTTCCTCATTTGTAAAATTAGAGGGCTGAACTAAATGATATCTAAGATCCTTTCTAGCCGTATGTTTAGGATCCTATGAAAAGAAATAATTGTAATGTCAGCATAAGTCAGATTTACTTTGGAGGCCATGTGGTATTAATTGCACCATCCTAAAAGTCAGTCCTGGTTCTGCTACTAGTTCAATGTATGACTCTGGGTAATTTTACTTCTCTGAACCTCAGGCTCTTCCTCTGCTAAACGAAAGGGCTAGATTAGACAATCTTTAAGGTTCCTTCCAGAATCTTCTAAGATTCTGTGATTCACCTCTCCTGGATTCCTCTCAGGTTCAGACAATTTGTATGTGTTGAGCACCTACTGTATACCCAACCCTGAGAACTATCAGGAGTATCCCTGAACAGTTGCACAAAATTATGAGGTTAAACTACAATTCCAGAAGACCAATAGTTAAGCATGCTACCTACCTTCTGACAAAAAGGTGGTAGACTCAAGATGCAGAATAGGAAATTTTTCAGACCTGGCCAGTGTGAAATTTGTTTTGTTTGACTGAATATTTGCTACAGAGATTTTGTTTTTCATTTTTCTTTTTCCAAGTGGGGGTAGGAAGAGCAGGAGGGAGAGAGAGTAGGTGGAGCTAGGGTAACACGCAGAAACAAACAAACAAAGAGAAAAAAAGAGAGCAAGGGATGAAAGAAGGAAGGAAGGAAGGAAGGAAGGAAGGAAGGAAGGAAGGAAGGAAGGAAGGAAAGAATAACAAAAAACACAACTTTGAAAGCTACATGTTGAGAGGCAGAGTCAAGATGATAGAGAAAAGGCAGCAATTCACCTGAGCTCTCCCCAAACCCCCTCCAAATACCTTTAAATAATGCCATAAGGGGGTGGCTAGGTGGCACAGTGAGTAGAGCACCAGCCCTGGAGTCAGGAGGACCTGGATTCAGATCCAGCCTCAGACACTTGACACAAAAAACTAGCCATGTGGACCTTGGGCAAGTCACTTAACCCCAATGGCCCTCCCTTCCCCCTCCAAAAAAAAGCAATAAATAAATGAATAAATAATGCTATAAAACAATTCCTGAAGTGGCAGAACCCGCAAAAGGGCAGGGTGAAATAATTTTCCCACCAAAGACAACTTAGAAGTTTGGCAGGAAAAGGCTGTTGCAGGTGGGTGAAAGTGGAGTCAAACAAAACAAATTTCACCCTGTCCAGGTCTGAAAAATTCCCCATTCTGCATCTTTTTGTCAAAAGGAGCATGCTTTATTATTGGTCTTCTGGAAACATAGTTTAATCTCATAATTTTGCCCAATCTTTCAGGGATACTACTAATAGTTCTCAGGGTTGGGTATACAGCAGGTGCTCAATACATACAAATTGACAGACTGACTCTCTGAACCTGAAAGGAATGCAGTAAATCACAGAATCCTAGAAGGTTCTGGAAGGAACAGTCCAGTGCAGGCCATGTCAGCATAGATGAAGCCCCAGAAAACCAGGAGCAGGCCTTAAAAACCATTGAATGAGCAGCAGCAATAGCTGCTTTCAGGGCTCTCAGTCCGCATACTGTAAGGGGGTTGAACAACTGGTCAGAAGGAGAATACAGGGGTCTCTTTGCTAGCACTGAGGCAGGACTCTATTGCTTTGCCTGTACTCAGATCAAGATCACAGTCCTAGGTGGTAGTCCCAGGACAAGGAGAAGCACCAGCATAGCAGAGCTTGCAGCTGCAATGGAGTAGGGACCCTTATCACTGTTCCAGAAAAGAAAAGAATGCTTGCAGTCCCTCACAGAACAGAGCACAGGCCTGGAGAGTAAGTAGTAAACTCATCTCTTCTTAGGTCATACCACCTTAGAAAGACTGAAAACATACAGGTCCCTAGAAGTATCTCTGAAAATAGCTGCACAAAACCCCTAAAGCTTGGGACAGTGATTGGAAGCAGAGCCACATTTTAACAAAGAATTAAAAATCAAGAAATAGACTGGAAAAATGAGCAAACAACAGAAAAAAAAATATGACCATAGCTAATTACTGTGGTGACAAGGAAGATCAAAACACATACTCATGGGCAGCTAGGTGGCACAATGAATAGACCTGAGTTCAAATCTGGCCCCAGACACTTAACACTTACTAGCCTTGTGACCTTGGGTAAGTCACTTAATCCCAATTGTCCTGGCCTCCCCCCTCCAAAAAGCAAACAAAAACAAAAACAAAAAAAAACCACATACTCAAATAAAAATGACAAAATCAAAGCTCCAACATCCACAGCCTTCCAGAAAAAATATGAATTGGTCTCAGACCATGGAAGAGCTCAAAAAGGATTTTAAAAATGAAGTAAGAGACATAGAGGAAAAAATGGGAAGAGAAATGAGTGTGATGCAAGAAAATCACGAAAAAAGAGTCAACAGCTTGGTAAAGGAAACACAAAAAGATACTTAAGAAACTAACACCTTAAAAAACACACTAGGTCAAATGGTAAAAGGTACAAAAAGCCAACGAGGAGAATAATACTTTGAAAAGAAGAATTGGCCAAATGGAAAAAGAGGCACAAAAATTCACTGAAGAAAATAATTCTTTAAAAATTTGAATGGAGCAAATGGAAGCTAATGACTTTGTGAGAAATCAAGAAACAATAAAACAAAAACCAAAAGAATGAAAAAATAGAAGACAAGGTGAAATATCTCATTGGAAAAATAGGAAATAGATCCAGGAGAGATAGTTTTAAAATTATTGGAATACCTGAAAGTCATAATAAAGAAAAAAGAGCCTAGACATCATCTTTCAAGAAATTATCAAGGAAAACTGACTCCATATTCTAAAACCAGAGGGTAAAATAGAAATTGAAAGAATCTGCTGATCACCTCCTGAAAGAGATCTCAAAATGAAGGCTCCAAGGAATATTATATCTAAATTCCAGAGTTCCCAGGTTAAAGAGAGAAAATCACAAGCAATCAGAAAGAAACCATTCAAGTATTGTGGAGCCACAGTTAGGATAACACAAGATTTATCCGTCTCTACATTAAAGGATCAAAGAACTTGGAATATGATATTCCAGAGGGTAAAGGAGTTAGGATTACAACCAAGAATCACATACCCAGCAAAACTGAGTATAATCCTTCGGGGGGGAAATGGATATTCAATGAAATAAAAGGACATTCAAGTATTCTTGATCAAAAGATCATAGCTGAGTAGAAAATTTGACTTTCAAATACAAGACTCACAAGAAACATAAGGTAAACAGGAAAGAGAAATCATAAGGGACTTAATAAAGCTAAACTGTTTACATTTCTACATGGGAAGATAATATTTGTAACTCATAAGAACTTTCTCATTATTAGGGCAGTTAGAAAGAGTATATATAGAAAGAGGGACACAGGTGTGAATTTAGTATGAAGAGATGATGTCTTAAAAAAATAAAACTAAGGGGTGAGAAAGAGGAATGCACTGGAAGAAAGGGAAAGGGAGGGGTAGAATGGGGTAAATTTTCTCACATAAAAGAGGCAAGCAAAAGCTTTTATAGTGTACAGGAAGATGGGAGTGGTCGGGGAGGGTAGTGAGTGAAACTTACTTGCCTCAGAATTGGGTCAGTGAGGGAATAATACGCTCAATTGAGTACAGAAATCCATCTTACCCTACAGCAAAGTAGGAGGGCAAGGGAAGAAGAGAAATGACAGTGATAGAAGGAAGGGCAGACTGGGGGAGGTGGTAGTCAGAAAAAAAATTTTGAGGAGGGACATTGTGAAAGGAAAGATAGAATAGAATAAACAGGGTGGGGAAAATAGGATGGAGGGAAATACACAGCAATCGTAACTGAAAAAAATGTGAAGCAAATTTCTCTGATGAAGGCCTCATTTCTCAAATATATAGAGAACTGAGTCAAATTTATAAAAATAGGAGCCATTCCCCAACTGATAAATGATCAAGGAATACAAACTGTTTTCAGATAAAATAATCAAAGCTATCTTTAGCCATATGAGAAGGTGCACTAAATACAATTGAATGGAAAAATGTAAATTGAAACAATTCTGAGGTACTACCTTATCCCTATTAGATTGACTAATAGGACAGAAAAGGTAAATGACAAATGTTGGAGGGGATGTGGGGAAAGAGACTTTAATGCATTGTTAGTGAAGTTGTGAATTCATTCAACCATTCTTTAGAGCAATTTGGAACTATGCCCCAAGGGCTATACTCTTAGACCTAGCAGTGCCACTACTAGGTCTATATCCCAAAAGAGATTTAAAAAAAAAAAGGATAAAAGACCTATATGTATGGAAATATTTATAGCAATTCTTTTTTGGTTGCAGGGAGTTGGAAATTAATGCCCATCAATTGAGGAATGGCTGAATTGTGCTGTGTGATTGTTATGGAATACTATTGTGCTATAAGAAATGATAAGCAGGACCCTCTCAGAAAAACCTAGAAAGACTTACATAAGCTGATACAAAGTGAAATATACTGTGTATGAAGTAACAGCAATATTGTAAGATGATCAGCTGTGAATGACTTAGCTATTTTCTCAGCAATACAATGATCCATGACAATTCTGAAGGACTTATGATGAAAAATGCTATCCATCTCCAGACAAAGAACTGATGGTGTCTGAATACAGATTAAAGAATACCATTTTCCAAACTTTTTTTTCTTGAGGGTTTGTCTTTTTGTCTTTTGGTCTATGTCTTCTTTCACAACATGACTAATCTGGAAATATGTTTTGTACAACTACACATGTATAATCTATATTAAATTGATTGCCTTCTCAATGAGGGGAGTGGGGAAGGAGGAAGGGAGAGAATTTAGAATTCAGAGCTCTAAAAATAAATGTTAAAAATCATTTTTACATGTAATTGGGGGAAAATAAAATACTAGACAAATTTTAACAGAAAAAAAGAAAGTTGCTCTTCAATTTCTTATATATTTTTAAAGAAAAGCAAGTGGTATGTAATAGAGATTCACATTTTCATGTTCACATCTTTTTCTGAACTATGTTTTTGGAAATGCACATTTTATCTGGTATTTGTTAAGTCTGGGGGAAAAATTAACAAAATTATGAAATTAACAAACTTCAGCTTTAGCAGGCGTTATTTTCTACCCCTCAGTAGTGCCCTTTCCCCCTATTTCAAGCAACTAGGATTCCTAGTATTCTCTCCCCTCTTCCCAATAAAAACCTATCAAAACTCTTTCCCTGAAAATAAGTTTTATAGTATCACCTCTCCCTCCAGTATTTGATTTTAATTGAAAAAAAAAAAAAAAAGGAATGACTCCCTCAGTGTGTGATTCATAGGATTACAGAACAACACCATTTTTGTGGGTACGGTTCATTTGGAACTTAATCAAATCCTGCTTGATTTATTATTTAATTCTTCATATGTATATAGCTGTCTGGTGTTTCTTTCTATGCTCTGTGGAATCTATCCTCTAACCAACCACTTAAGAGGCTAATCTATATTACTTGTTGATTTAAATTCTATGAGTTGAAATCTCTCAATATGTAAATTCCTCCCTGCTAGAGAGTTAGACACCTTTAGAAGCTACATTAACTGTCTTAGGTTGCTAGGATACTGTTTAATGTACTGGTTAGATACCTTTGGAAGCTATGTTAACTGTCTTGGGTTGCTAGGATACTGCTTAATGTACTGAAATGATTATTTATTAATGGTAATTTCATGAGCTGAAACCATTAGTGCAGCTGCCACAAGTGCCTAACATTCCTAAGTGCAGTTCACTTTTAAAAAATGTATTTAATTTTAAAAAATGGAAGTATTCAGAAGTATTTACCTACATCCAAAATGGCTTGAAGCTGCTTACTATCTTAAATACAGTACAGGATAAGACATTTAAAGATAAACTAGTGTAGAAAGGAAGCAGAAGGAATAAATGTTGTCAGGCACCTTAGTTTAGCAAAATATAACAACACCAGAACAATGAATTTGGCACAAAGTTTTCTGGCAAGTAAGGCCAAAGCAGAAATATTGAGTTATTTCAGTTTTGCTTTCTGACAACAGAAAGTGTGAAAATTCATCTTCAGAGGTAAACTTTTTTTAAAGGAGAAAAGGATCTTAGTAGAAAAGGATACTGAGTACCTAGCATAAAGAATGATGTCTTCAACCACAGTTTCACAAAAACTGCAGAAATGCCATTCAGCAGGAAGAGACTCTTATCAACCCAGCCACCTAGAAGGGCAGAGGACAGAACATTAAATGACAACTTAGTGAAGGTATTTCTTCAAGGAGCTAAGATAATGCAGTTTGAGTATTTGACTTTCTAATGGCCTTGACAGAGATGGAGCTTGGAAAACCCAGATGAGTAGATAAGATAGCATATCCATTAGACTCTTTTTCTTTTTTTTTTTTTTCTTAAAGCAATTGGGGTTAAGTAACTTGCTCAAGGTTACACGGCCAGGTGTTTCTGGGTGGGTGCTGAGTATCTGAGCCCGGATTTGATCCAGGTCATCCCGACACTGGAGCCAGTGCTCTTACTCAATGTGCTACCTGGCCGCCCTAGACTCTTTTTCAAATATCAAAGTGTCTCAGGTGAGCTCAGGACAGTGGTTAGATCTTCTTCCATTCACAATTTTTGCTGGATCTATCCTGAATCTCAGAAACTTAGAATGTCTTTTATAGCTCTTGGTATTTTTGCAAGACTATAAATCTGTACTAGTTGAAGGGATTCTCACATTGCCCCCTTCAAGCCTAGACTGACTTCATATCTTGAGATTTCCCAGAGTGTGAGGGTTTGAACACATACAAAGAATGCTCACAACCAGCCTACTCCAACTAGCCTTCATGTCACCAGTTATGGTTTATGTGGGATTTCTTGGCAAGGCCTGGCTGGAGAGAACCCAATAAATTACAGTAGACATATTCTTGACATCTGTATGATTCCTCCAACCCCACTTAGGGGCAGGAGCAATCATAGACTAAGACTGGGGGAAGATCTGCTGCAACAGGGAATTCTATTGTAATGTAGGGGGTCAGAAATAAGCATTATGGAAAAAACCCAAAGGTGTTAACCAAGACATGGGTTGTGGAGCTAAGGGCCAAAGGGAAAAGGTTTTTGGAGCAATAAAAGGGTTCAAACCAAAGTGAATAAAATCCAAAGGGGCTGAGGAGAAGAAGGTTGGGGGTTAGGCTGTAGGGTTTTAATGCTAAGTAGACAAACATTTAGTCAATGACTATTAAAGTAGTGACAATTTGTTGGAGCTGAGAGTTTTTAGAATGGGTAGGTGATCTAGTATTACTTTGACAAGGGGAGTCAATCTCCAACTTACAAATAACTTGTGTTCCCAGCTTGTCTTATAACCGGGGTGAAGAACCTGCAGCCTCAAGGCCACATGTGGCCCTCTAGGTCCTCAAGTGTGGCCCTTTTACTGAATCCAAACTTCACAGAACAAATCTCCTTAATAAAAAGATTTGGTTTGTAAAGCTTGGACTCAGTCAAAAGGTTGCACCCACCTAGAAGGCTATATGTGCTGTAGGCTCCCCATCACTGGTCTATAAATTAGTTGTTTGGAGCTCAGAGCATGTTTTCTCTAAGAAGCAATGGTAGGTTCCCAAACTAGCCCACAAAAAAACCTCCTGAAAAAAAATCATAGAAAACAATATTGTTGCAACTAAAATGAAACAGTAAGACTGCATAAGCATCCATTTTGTTTATTTATTTGCATGTTGATAAAAAAGAAGGTTTAACTAGAAGAGGATGAGCACGTAGGATTTTTAATGCGGCATCTAAAGGGAGTATCGGGGCATTTTCAAGGGTTTTAACAAGCATTAGTTTTTTGTCTTGTCCAGTTTCTCTTCAGAATTTATCACTCTGTTTGCCTTGATACAGATGTCTCATGAGCATTCTATACTTACCAGCCATGATGAGGGCTTTTGAGGGAGTGGGGTCACAAGTGAAAAGACAAGGAAGCAGATATTTTTCCTTAGGATAAGAGAAGGAGGAAATGGGTTCAAGAAGTGTGAGAAAGGGGCAACTAGGTGGTACAGTGAATAGAGCACTGACCCTGGAGTCAGGAGGACCTGAGTTCAAATCTAGCCTCAAACACTTGACACACTTACTAGCTGTGTGACCTTGGGCAAGTCACTTAACCCCAACTGTCTTGCCTTCCCCCCCTCAAAAAAAAAAAAAAGAAATGTGAGAAATTACCTGACACAATTCACTGAATCTGAGTCATAAAAAGAAGAGGGATTATCATATATAGGTTATCAAAGTCTCAAGGAAGAAGGAAAAAGGTGGTGTCCTCCTGACAGAGAGAGGATGGAGGATGGACCAACATGCAGAACGAGATATGCATGTTTGGTCATTTCAATATGAGAATTTGCTTTGATTATATTAATTTTATTACCAGGTTGTTGTTGTTTTTCTCCAGCAGGAGTGGAGAGAAGTAGAGCAGAGAATTTAATAATTGATCATTTAAAATAAAAAATTTACTTTAGACAAATTTTTGAAGAATAAAAGTGGTATGAAAAAGATCTTAGGTTAGATCATTTCCTGTACTGGTCAATAGGTAGTGCCATTAATTTCCATAGTTTAGTTTCTACATATGGAGACAAGGTAGTCTACACAGGTACTCAAAAGGTAGGTTTTTATAATTTGGAGAAAAGCTATGCTGGAAAACATTAAAGAATCTCAGAATGAGATTGTGGAATTCGTTCAAGGGATACGTTATTATATTCATATTTGTATGGTATTTGAGATAACATGGTGAACAGAGGGCTGGACCTGGAGTTATGAAGACCTGAATTCAAATCCAGCTTCAGACATTTAGTAGCTGTGTGACTCTCCACAAGTCACAACTGCCATCTGCCTCAATTTCCTCATCTGTAAAATGGATAATAGAAGCCATCTCCCAGAGATGTTGTAAAGAACATGAGATATTTATAAAGTGCTTTGGAAGATTTTGAATGCTATATAAATGTTAGCTATCATTATTTATTATTCTTTTTTCTATAGGATGATCACATCCAATAATCATTTTCTACCATCTTACATAAGTGCTAGAAATGGTGAGTGTGTGGTGAAACAAAGAGGGTAGCAACTGAAGATGCAATGGTAGAGTGTTTCTTAGCAGGAAAAAAATGTTGTGAATCAATATATGAATAATGGAAAGAATTGATATGATAATGACATGAAAATGATCAGAACAGACCTTTTGCATTCGTAGCATTTCACCTTTGTGATGATATATCATTTGAATATCACACTTATTCAGACTGATTGGAAATTTTTCTTTCTTTTTTCCCCCAGGAGTCTTGCAAACAACAATCTCCAAACACTCCCCAAAGATATTTTCAAAGGCCTGGACTCTTTAACAAATGTGTAAGACATAAGCAATTATTAATTTCCAAATAATAATGAGAAAACTAGGTACCAATGGTTTAGATAATTGTATTTATGTTGTACTACAGTGTTTGGTCTGACTTTTTTTAAAGGAATATTCCACAATATTATTGTTCCTCATTGCCATTAGTAACTCTGAATACACAAAATGAAAACAATCTTCTAATCTAGTGAACAACAGAGTGAGGAAAACTGGTCTAAAATAGAAATTTTTCTCCTCATGAGAGACCCAGGAAGGTGAATAGAGAAAAACTTAAGGGATTCTGGGAAACTGATATCTTCATGATGAAAAGTAAAGTTATTAGGTATTTGACATAAAAATAATTGGAAGGGGGTGCAGAGAAAGTAACTTTCTAATTGGAAGAAAATCTTTAGGTTTTATTCTTAGGAATTTGACTTCAGCTCCAGGAAGGGAATTCTATCCTAAACCCTTTCCCAATGAGAAGTCCTTTAAAAATAAAACTTCAGAATGAGAAGTTTTTGCACTGAGGAAAGAACTTAAAAAAAAAAATAACATAATAACAAGGGGTATAGCTTGAAGGCCTAGAATTCAGCAAAAAAATATAACACTCCATTATATGTTTGACTTCTGTAATATAAATAAAATATAATATTAAAACAAGCATAATATCTGAGACCAAGGTAAGTCATCTGCAAATCCTATAGCCCTATGATCTTCTGAGATTACTCAAGACCTCTAGAGTATAAAACCAATTTTTACTTCGCTAAGTATAGTGGTAAGGTATTTCTTTTTAGGCTCACTAATACTGAACCAGCAAGGCAGTCATGAGGCCCACATTAACCTCTTTCTACTACTCCTACCCTTAGGTAGGAGTCTATTTCAGTCCTAAATCATCTCTAAGATTTTGATCCAATCATACAGGTTATAGTAATTTACACTGGTCCATATTGATCCCCTGAACCACAGAATTCTTAGAAGATCGAGTTGGTTTTGGAGATGGCTTAATAGTTGGAAATTACTCCAACTGGCTGGACGTGGGGGTCCAGATGAGTCTGAACATCCTCTCTAACCCTGGAACAAACCCAAGAGAAAGTTTGAAATCAAGTTGGCCTCCTAGAGATGTCTCAGTAATGAATTAGGTCTCATAGGGTCTCTATAATTTAGGTTTATGTCTCTAGGACTAGCCCAAGGCTTGAATTAGTCTGAGGAGGAGAGGGGAAGGCACTGTGAATATTTGCCTCATTGGAGAACAACTGCAATAAAAAGGTAGCAGAGTACCTGATTTAGCTCCTAAGTACTAAGGTATCAGAAAAACTGACCCAGTCCTCTAGGAATCCTCTGGATCAGAACTGACCAAAACTAGCCTCTTTAGGAGCAATACTCCAGACCAGTATATCTGGTTTTCATGTTAACCAGCTAAGACATAATTTTTACAAAAGAATTGTTTTGAGGGGAGCTCATCTGAACTTCCTCCTACTACTTTAACATCTTGGCTCTGCCAGAAATAACATTTAAATGATTAATTATAATAATAAAGATGATTGTGAGTGGCATTCTAAATCCTATGTGAAGGCACTATTTTTTTTTTACAGTACCTCAGAATTCCAAGTGATTTGGAAATTGTCCAATTATATGGAGCAAAAAATAAAGAAATGTAGTCCAAAGTCAAGGATCATATTTTAACCTACAACTTAACCTGATCTAGCCATATTAATCAGTCATCAGAACATATATCTAAACATTCAGAGATTCTGAAAGTCCAAGCCTGTGCCCCACCTTGACCTGGCCCTGCTGTTGGCTTCATCTCTAGTCCTACAATCATGAGATCATAGATTTAAAGCTTAAAGATCACTGAATTCTAATCCCATCATTTTAAAAATGAGGAAACTTAAGTTAGAGCAATTAAAAAATTTGCCCAGGATAATATAGCTAGCAATTGTCACAAGATGGCATTCAAAATCAGGACTTCCTAACCCCAAGTCCAGTAGTGTTTCCACTATACGACACTGTTTCTTGTTTCCCACTTTCACATATAGATCTATACCCACATCCATTTTAGCCCCTGCCCCACATTCCCATCTTGACCTCAGCCCCAGTTCCACCTCCCTTTCGCCTTCACTCAGTTATTTAACATGCAGAACATTGCCAGGGATGCTTTGAAGGCCTACTACTTAATCATTATGGATATTTCCTCCCCAACATAGCTTATAACCTTTTTATGTCTTCATGAGTGACTGTTTAAAAAATAAAATAAAAACCTCTAACTCATCGTCTGGTGATCTGATGAACCTTTCCAAATTTAGCTTGGGTGGTTCTCAAAAAACAAACTATAATATAGTCTGTTGCTGAATTTGGATTAAATATCTTGAAAGTTTGGTGGGATCTTACAGAGCTTGCAATCTAATGGCACAACCTTTAAGCACCCATGGTAAGTCATGGGAGCAGGGAGCAGGGGATTCTTAACGTGGGTCTGTGAAGCTATTTTTCTTATTACTTTGAAAATTGTGTTTCAATATAATTGGTTTCCTTTGTAATCCTATGTATTTTATTTTATGCACTTAAAAACACTATTTTGAGGAATCCATAAGCTTCACCAGACTGCCAAAGGGGTCCATGACAGAAAATAAAAGGTTAGTGGACTAGGACTGTAGGGGTAAAAAAAAAAAAAAGAATAAGACACATTTCTTACCCTCCAGCAGTCTACGGCTGAGCAAGAGACAAGACATAGGCACAAATAACTAGAATGGGGGGAATGCCCTGTGAGGACTACTGACAACATGTTATGGGTGTTCAGATGAAGCAGAAATCACTTTTAGTCGGGCTCATCAGGGGAGGCCTCACAAAAGAAGGTGGAATTTGAGCTTAGCTATGAAAGAGCAATAGGATTTTGATAGCTGAAAAGGGATCTCTGAGCCAAAAAGTATATGTGTGTGTGTGTGTGGGGCGGGGTGTATGTTTGTATACACACATATATACACACACATACACACACATATATGCATACATATATATTTATATTTATGGTTCTGTTGTATAGTTAAAAAGAACCTGAGTTATACTCTATCTGCAGTTGTGTGGAAGGAAATTCCCATTTGAATACAAGGACATTTAACTACATGGCCTCGTGGCATGATTAATGTATGTACCTATAAGACCAAAGAGAACAAAGAAAAAAGAATAACAAATAATTCACTTAACAATGTGCTACAATATTCATAATATTCTCTAACAATTTAATGGGGCGGGGGTGGGGGGGTGGGAACCTTAACAAAATCACAGCAAAGTATCCACTCAAGGCTTAGCATGTGTTCTGGGTTACAGCAATAATTTCCAACCTTGTATCTTTGTATCCTTCTGAGCCCAGAAGGAATCAAGTCCAAAGAGATTGTGAAACCCAGGTTAATTCTGATTATTTGTTTCTGAACTTGTGATTTCATCAGCCTGAGGGGTTTCTGGTAAGGAAATTCCCACTATTAATAATTGGACTGTAACTTAATCTTAGAGAGTTTCTTAGAGGCAGTGAGAAGCTAAATGCCTTGCCTAGAATCAGAATGTATCAGAGGCGGGGCCTGAATCCAGGTGTTCCTGAATCCAAAACCAGACCTCTATCCACTGCTTCCTATTCCAAGTGAATGATCTAAACCAGGATAGAGATGCCCCTGTACAAGTCCCTAATGGAAGTATAATTAATCCCCATAGAGGTAGTGTCCTGGTACAACAACAGCAGCTGAAGTTTGTTTTTCAGGGACCTAAGAGGGAATTCATTTAATTGTGACTGCAAACTGAAATGGTTAGTGGAGTGGCTAGACACCACCAATGCAACAGTTGAAGAAATCTACTGTGAAAACCCACCAGAATATAAGAAGCGCAAAATCCGTAGCCTCTCCTCAAAGGATTTTGATTGCATTATTACAGGTATTGTATTCAAAATCATCATACCTCACCAGATAAATATCAGCACTGCATTTTTTTTCCATGTGCAGGGATTGGTTTTTCTTCCCCAATATGAAAGCTGAATAAGAACTTTTTTTTTTTAAAGAATAACAATAATTGATTTTTCTATAAAAGCTTATGCTTATAAGGTGTTTTACCATTTGTTTGATTCTCACTATAATTCTGGGAATCAGGTAGTACAACTACTATCTTTCCCTTTTTATAAATGAAGAATCTGAAGTTCAAAGATTTAAATGACTGGCTGAAGGTCACATAGTTCATTAGCAATAGAATTGGGACTCAAATTCTTTGCTCCTGAACTGAAGCCCAATGTTCTCCATTTAATTTAAGAAAAAAATAAGATTACTATTTAAATGCATTTCTTTAAAATAAATGAATATATTCCCACTTGTATTTCTTTGTTCTACAGAATTAATAACTTAAGGAAAATGTTTTCCCCAGACCTTTACTTATAACTCTGTTTATATCTTTTTGCAGAATTTGCAGCATCTCAACTCCTGCCCTACCAATCTCTGTCCATAGACACTTTTACTTATATGAATGATGAGTATGTAGTTATTGCTCAGCCTTTTACTGGGAAGTGCATTTTTCTTGAATGGGACCATGTAGAAAAAACCTTCAGGAATTATGACAACATTACAGGTATGTAAAGTTTTCCCATATTTGGAATGATATATTTAGATGCCTGAGACCAGTTCAATTCAATTTAGGTCAAAGTATATATTTTAAGCAAGTACTCTGTACCAGGCACTTTGCTAAGAATTGGGGAGGCAAAGGAAGAAATTTAAATAGTATTCGCCATCAAGAAGCTTGCATTGCATTTTATTGTGAGTAGGGAGGGGAAAATGGATAAACCTCTAACAGTGCTGACTTGCAGATACTTAACAGTTTTTCTGATGATTCTCCTGGAATGTGCTTACTCTTCCGAGGGTTCAATTTTCTTTTCTCTACTTCCAAGGGGTATCTAGACCTCTCTGGCACCAGCCACCTATAGCAAGCAACATAGACATGAGCTCAGTACACCCCAAATTAGTTGGCTTACTGCTCATCCCCAAATCCCCATATAGCTTTGAGTGCCTATGGGACTGTCCTAGGGGATCAGGATAGTTCTTTGTGGGTAGTGCCATTAAGAAATCTTCCTTTAACTTGGACATTTCCCTTAGGGTCCTTTTTTTTTTTTCAAATGGAATTGACTCCATGACCCTCTAACTGCTTCCCCTTAAGAATGTTTGAGTAGACTCTAGAAGGGTTCCAAGCAGTCCTGACTAGGTTTCTCCCCAAGCTGCAGATGTACACAGCTGTATAACAGTCCATGAAGAGCTATACACAGAATTCTTAATTTTGTGTACTGTGATTGAACCAGGAAGTTCGATTTCAGGTAACCTCCTCACAAAAAGGCTGGAAATTATTTCTGTAGCCCAGGATACAAGCTAAGCCTTGAGTGGATACTTTGCTATGACTCTGAGCATCCTAAACTGACCTACCTGTTTGACAACTTGACTTTCAGGGTGACTCTGGAACCCATGGAGATACTAAAATCACTCCTGTTTTAGACACTTAAGTTGAATGACAGGTTATGGGAATGACAGCTGAACTCTCACATTTCAACATGAGTTAAAATGAATGAATAAATTAAATTTAAAATAAATGTGGAATCCATCAATCAATAAATAAACAAACAACAATGGGAAGGAAAATAGATACTCCTTAGAATATAGCCTTTAGCCATTCTCTTTCTTCAAAATATGAAAGACTAAAGCTCCCACCCTATCTATGTTTGTATAAACTGGATGTGATGGAAAGATCATTTGTTAACAAAAGGACCCTTTGTATGGCAGGACTGGGAGTGCTAGATCACACTGTTGCAGTGCTATATAGATGGACCATGGAAAATAAGACTAACAAAATTTCTCAGTCACATCTTATTTGGTCACAGCTGTAGAGGCAAAGCTCATCTATTGCTTGGTTCCAAAGATGGTACTAATCCTTTATTTATCTTTTTCCCAGGAACATCTACTGTAGTATGCAAGCCTATAGTCATTGAAACTCAACTCTATGTTATTGTGGCCCAGCTGTTTGGAGGGTCTCACATTTATAAGAGAGACAGTTTTGCAAACAAATTCATAAAAATTCAGGATATTGAAATTCTCAAAATCCGAAAGCCAAATGACATTGAAACATTCAAGATTGAAAACAACTGGTACTTCGTGGTTGCTGACAGTTCAAAAGCCGGTTTCACTACTGTTTACAAGTGGAATGGAAATGGATTTTACTCCCATCAATCATTACACCAGTGGTACAGAGATACTGACGTGGAATACCTGGAAATAGCCAGGACGCCTCAAACAGTCAGAACACCTCACTTAATTCTATCCAGTAGTTCCCAACGTCCTGTAATCTATCAATGGAACAAAAGCACAAAGCTATTTAGTAATCAAACGGACATCCCTAACATGGAAGATGTGTATGCAGTAAAGCACTTCACAGTTAAAGGTGAGGTGTATATCTGCCTGACAAGATTCATTGGTGATTCCAAAGTAATGAAATGGGGAGGATCGTCATTTGTGGATGTACAAAGGATGCCGTCCCGAGGATCCATGGTATTCCAACCTCTTCAGATAAATAATTACCAATATGCAATTCTTGGAAGTGATTATTCTTTTACTCAAGTGTATAACTGGGATGCAGAGAAAGCAAAATTTGTGAAATTTCAAGAGTTAAATATACAGGCACCAAGATCTTTCACCCATGTGTCTATTAATAAGCATAATTTTCTCTTTGCTTCCAGTTTTAAGGGACGTACACAGATCTACACACATGTCATAGTTGATTTAAGCGCATGACACATTCAATTCTGTGGCTGCAGTCAAAAACTCTCTCCAGTTAAGTGGACAGGATGAGCTCAGTGCATGATGACTCTTCTAATCATACTTCCAAATGAATGCCTTTCAAAAGTCGAGATTGCTAGAGCCAAGCATTACCAGTATCTTCATCTTTAACTGTCAGGTCTAGTGGTGTTGGAAGTTACCTTTTACATGACAGATTTAAATTGTTTAACTGGTCTTTGCCTTGACAGTGTGTAAATATGTGTGCAATGGCATCTGTTATTATGAGAAGAAATATTAATATGTACTTTTCTGTTTATTTATTCATGTGTTCAGAAACAACTGCCAAATAAAATGTTTACATTTTCTCTTTCACATTCCAAATGTAATTATTTACAAGATTTATGGAGATTATAGTGTCTCTCATATAGCAATTGCTCAAAAAAATGTGTTGAGTGAAACATTCAATCAGTGGTATGTTGAAGAAATATTCATAGCAGAGGGCTATATTTTTATCCAGTGTTTCTGGTATTAATATTGAATTCCAAGATAAAAATAGCAACATGGTCTATCAATAACTTCAGAATAGCTCTAGGTTGTTTAGAGTTCAATGTCATAAGCTGTGGAAGAACAAAGCTTGAAATATATAGTAGAAAGTCTGATTCAGCTGATATCAAAAGTGCTTTCAGGCAGAAGGGCAGGTTGGGCTCTCTCTAGTGGTGAAGAACCACAGAAAGTGACCTAGGCAATAAATAATATAATAAATAAATAAATAATAAGCTGTGAAGACACAGGGTAAGGAAGGTTTATTTCCTGTCAAGAGAGATCATCAATGCTCTAACAAAGTCTCAAAAAGTGGTATCAACAAGAATGTATAAAGCTGTATAGGGAAACATTGTCAATGCTAGAACAAAGGCTTTGTCCTTGAACCTGGATAATTTCTGAACACACCTTCTATATTCTCCCTCCATTTAAAAATCCTCTGTCCTGACAAGTTATAACATGATGCTTTGAGGCACACTGGTCTATATTCCATATTCTGGAACTTTCTCTGGGCATCTTGGAAGATTTCACAATATAAGGTAGCTAATTCAATGAAGCAACTGTATTTTTCTATTTCACACCTCCTGTAGTACCTTACACTCCCTCAAAAAGTCTATAGCAGTGTTTAAAATCCTTTCTTTGATGTCCATGTCACACTTGTTAGGCATTTCCAAAATTATCAGTCCTTTTTGAGGTCCAGACCTCCCATAATTGGTTGGACCTAGTACTTAACATGCATCTCCAATACATAGTTATACAATATGCCTATAGTCTCATACCTGCATTGGTAATTACAACAGCAGAGAAAATAAATCCCTAAACCTTAAGTCACTCACACTAAGCACCCCTTCCCCCACGAGCCACCATATTTTGCACAACTGACCCAAGAGCTACAACAGAACTCAACTCTGCCTTCCCCACTCCCCAGCCCCCTTCCTTGTGCAATGGAAAACCAAAGGGCAGAGAAACTTGCTCTGACTGAGATTGCAGTATGGAAGTACTCTGCACTGCAATAGAGTTTAATCAGAGAACTAAGGAACAGAAGAAACTGAGACAGGATGCCAGAATGTGACATTGGCTGTGAGGTTCAGCCTTCAGGTTAACAGCTATTAAGGAGGAATGAGTCAGAAAGTGAATGATAGTGGAATATATGGGACAAAAATAACTAAATTACTAAAGATCTCAGGAGGAAGAAAATTCAGTTAAAGAGCATATGCAGATAAGGAAAATGTTAATAATGGGAGGGAATATGTAGGTCAACTAAACAAGTCCAGATCAGCTAAACAATTGAGAAAATGAATCCACACCTAATGAGGCAGAGAATCTTGTAAATTTCCAAGTTTCTGAATGGTTTAAAAAGGAAATAAAAATTGTTAAAGCAGAATTTAAATTCTAAACAACAGAAATAATCAGCAAAACAGACAAACTTGAATCCATGGTGGCAAACTTTACCAAAAAAACAAAAGAGGGAAATATCAGAATTCCACTTGTTTTGCCCTGTTGAGGTTCTGCCTTTGAAATATCAGTTTATCTCTAATTCTCTACATGATATATGTAAAGGGGGCCCTCAGTACCCAGACAGTTGCTCAGACTAACAATATGGCCAGTACAAGACAAGCTTTATTGTTATCTGAAAGAAAATATGTCACAAAAAACACTTACATCCAACCCCATGAACAAACAATAACTCTCTTTCCCTTACTTGTAGGCTTCCATCTTCTCAAGGGAATTATACTCTTCTCTTGACAGTATTACTTTGAGTAAACTCCATGGAAAAGGGATGGCACCAGAGGGTTGATTACTTTCTCCCCAATATGTTCACATAACTCTCACTAGAAGAGAAGAATAAGAGTTAGGTTCGTTTCTATTCATCATTGGCTCAGTCTCTTATTTCGCTTTAATACCAAACTCCTGCTTGATTCTAGTTTTCTCTTTGGTCTTGAAGCTAGACATTTTCTAGTAACTACTATGAAATTTGCCTATGATGCAAATCTTAGTGGCATAGCTAATTCACCAACAGTTCAACTTGGCCAATTACTATTTTTCCATCTCTAAACCTCAGCTTCCCCACCTATAAAATGAGGTTGGACTAGATAAGGCCCTAAGGTCTTTTCAGTACTAACATTTATCACCCAGAGCTGAACAAAATACTCTCAGATATGATAAAGTCATTGAATGGTACATCTTACATCAACATAATAAATGGCAAGGGGGATATTGAGAAACCAAGGAATGGTATGGTTCTTTAGGCTCTCTTGAGTTACCTGCTGAACAATACCTCAAGTAGGCTGATTACAAGCATGGCATTGTAAAAAGACTTTAGATTTGGGTTCTAGTGCTTGATCTATTATTAATTAGACATGTCGAGACAGAGAGATCTGAAGACTAGGAACATTGGGCCAACTCTAATGATGTGAAATTTAAGAGGGATAATTTTAAAGTGCTATACCTGCATTTCAAAAAATTGATTTCACAAGTACAAGACAGGAACAAGAAGGCATGACTACATGGCAATTTTTTTTTTTAATAAGAAGGTGTTAGTGGACTTGCAGACTTGATGCAAAACAAGGCTGTGATGTGGCAACTGAAAAAGTTAATGCAGTCTTGCATTGCACCATAAGAGGCGTAACTTCCAGGAATAAGGAGATCATTCCACTATACTCTGCCTAGTCAGAGTATAACCAAAGGACTGTGTTTGGCTCTGGATGACATAATTTAAAAAGGAAATTAATCAATTGGAGAGCATCCAGAGGAGGTTCAACCAAGATGGTGAAGGGCCTTGAGATCATGCCATATAAGGATCAAATGAAGGGGATTTTCATCTTGGTGAAGAGAAGATTCAGGAGGTATATGAGAGATATATTCAAGTATTTGAAGGGCTCTCCTGTGAAAGAGGGATTAGATTTGCTCAGTTTGTCCCCAGAGGGAAGAACTAAAGGCAATAGGTAGAAATTATGAAGAGGTAAATTTAGGCTTCACATGAGGAATGATTAATTCTTAATGATAAATTCTTTTTTTTCTTAAAGCAATCGGGGTTAAGTAACTTGCTCAAGGTTACACAGCCAATTATTTCTGGGTGTGGTGCTAGGTATCTGAGCCCGGATTTGATCCCCAGGTCATCCCAACACTGGAGCCGGTACTTTTACTCGCTGACCCACCTGGCCGCCCCTAAGCAATTGGGGTTAAGTAACTTGCTCAAGGTTACACAGCCAGGTGTTTCTGGGTGGGTGCTAAGTGTTGGAGCCCAGATTCGATCCCCCAGGCATCCAGACACTGGAGCCGGTGGCTCTTACTCGCTGGGCCACCTGGCCGCCCATATAATGATAAATTCTTAATGATAAATGAAAATAATTCTTAATGACCAGAGCTATCCTGAAGTTGGAAGGGCTGCCTCAGGAGGTGATAGATTTGCTTTCAGTAGAGGACTTTAAGCAAAGAATGGATGATAATTTATTTGTTGGTGTATTTTTCAGATGTGGATTGGACCCTTCCAATGCTGAAATTTGGTGATTCTTCCTCTTCTCTCCAGGAGAGCACCTACTATGTGCCTGCTATCTGTGAACTCCTTCTCACTGTCCACAGGAACAACATTTCAGTAGTGTCTACCCTTAGTACTCTACTCCTAAGCTTCAAGACTAGACCACAAGCAGAAAGATTCAGGGAAGGGCTTTTTCCTTTTCTGTTAATTACAAAACAAACTGATGTGTGTCTAAGAAAGACCCCTTCTTTTAGGTGCAGTATCGGCCTCTTGAGTAGTTTTTACATCAACAGAAAAGGCACTGAGACACCAAGGGATGTCATGATTCTTTTAGGCTGCTATGACTTACCTACTACAGAACATACCAAAATACAGAATATGGAAACTGGGTTGATTTTCCTTTCTTTGAGCAGAACTTCCAGCAGCAGTACAAACATGGGATTATAGACAAAAAAACAACAGTGAACTCAAAGACCTAGGTTCTAGTTTCTTCTCTATCATTAACTTGCCATGTGACCTTGGGCAAATTACTTTCCCACGATGAGCCTCTTTCCTCATCTGAAATGGGAGATGGATGAACTAGGTAATATCCAAGGGCTTTTTCTCTTATGACACTATATGATTCTCTGATCATAAATTTTGAGTTAAAAGCGACCTTAGAGGTCCAACCACTTCATTTTATAGATAACGAAATTGAGACCAAAGGGTGCTGGCCAAGGGCCCACAGGTGATAAGTCAACATCACAGACACAGAGTTGGGATATTGAGCCCAGAGGCCAGCTAGTCCAGCCCCCTCCTTTTACAGAGGAAGAAACTGAGACCCAAAGTCAAGTGACTTGTCCACAGTCCCATAGTAAATAAGTAATGGAGGCAGTATCTGAACCAAGTTCCCCTGATAATAAATCTCGTATTATTTCCACTTCACTACACTGTTATCTTGCTATAGTAAAATTAATCACTAAATCAGTATCTGTTGGTATCCGTCTATTGGGCTTTCTAGTAGAGAGGTTTTCCCAGTTTTCTGGTTAGGGGCTCAAGATAAATCTGTACCCTTCATGTCACAGGTCTCTAAAAAAAGAACTACATTTAAAAAATTGTGTTATTTAAGACTTAAGTAGCTCTAAAATATAATGCATCTTACCGAAAGTGAACCAAGTCAACCTGAAGGAATTTCCCAGGATCATGTTTGACATTTGCCAAGATATTTTTTTCCATTCTCATCCATTATTAATGAATAGTAACTGCAACATTCTCTATGTACATTTTAAGTTGTCTTTTCAGACATATCCTGCTTTAAAATGTTTAAACTGATGTCACCTTGTTTTAAAATTAGATGTTTCCCTAAGTGCATGCTACAACTGACTGATGCTGTGGTCCCATGTCCCAAAGGGAATAAGACTGATATCTCTCAATCATTTTCCTGTCTTCTCAGGGACATATTTGATTTTCTAACTGATCTTCACCAAGCAATGGCAGTGATAGCAACCTTTTGTCCTATTCACCTTAAGGCTAGAATTTCAGAGTGAAATCTGAGAAACTCATTTGCAAACAGGTTTTTCCTGACTTAGCTTTTCCCTAGGATATCCCATTACCAGCTATGATTTGTTATAGGTGGCCTGCAAAGATCAAACAAAATAGGGTGAGGAACTGATGGCTTTAATAACCACACTGAGTTAATCTGACCGTTGTTTTTTTTTTTCTTTTGTTCTACATTGTATTGCTATTAGACAGGTTTCATTTTCCAACAGTTGGTCAGGGGTACAGCTGCTAAGGCAGATACTCTTCATGACCTATCTCTCACCTTCCTCATGAGCCAAAGGTGGCCTGTGACCACAGAAATCTCTGCCCTACCCCCAAAGGAACACAGTAGACAATACATGATCTAGAGTAAGCCCCAGGGGGTTAACCATATTGGTACTGGACCTCATGTGGACTCCTCATTGGCTTTAGTCCTAAAACTCCCAACGTGAGTGATCTACCAGCCTCAGCTGCCCCCAGTAACATGGTTTATAGGTACGTGCCACTACATCTGGCATGGAATTCACACTTCAATGGGGGATACAAGATGCAGAATATTGTACATACAAGACATATCCAGTGTTAACAGAAAGTAATTTCAGAGAGAAAGCACCACCAGTAGGATAGTGGGAGGAAGCTAGAAATATCCATTATAGAGTGCAAATGTGAGCGACCTTTTGAGGAATAGAATGTTATTCAGGTTTAGGCTGAGGATATTCAAGCAGCATTTGGCATGTTGATGGCAAAGCCATTTTACTACACCAAATGGGAGTGCATTCCTCTTAGCCAGAAATCACAAGGCCTGTCCTCTGCATTGAGAATGAGCTTGATATTCTTATCAAGACCAAATGCAAAAATTGTTCCTTCTCCATTTATCATGAAGTTATATTTGTGCTTGTTTTCACCACAAAGCTTGAAAAATACACCCCCTTCTATGTCTCCTAGAAGACAGCATGATGGGGTTCTGAGGTGGCTCTTTCTGTTGGCTCATGCACACACCCACACACATTTGACACATTTTGTACTAAAGTTTTATGTACTAGAAATGTTTTCTAATAGAACACAGAACTTTGACTCATAGAGCTGGAAAGGATGTTAGAAATCATCTAGTACTTCCCCCACCATTTTTCAGAGAAGAAAGCTAAAACTCAGACACACAGAATTATTTACCCATGGACATATAGCAAGTGATACAGGACTAGAACCCAGGCCTCCTGACTCTCTAACCTTTTCTCTTTCCTGTTTATTACACTATTGAAATGGATGACATGCTTACTCTAATGTTCCAGGTACCTGAGATTGCAGAAAAATCATAAGATCATAGATTTAAGGTTGAAAGGGGTCTTGGAGGTATCTGTAAACCGCCACAGAGTCAAGATGGCCAAGTAGAAGCAGGACCTCCCCACTGCTCCGGCTTCCACCTTCCCCAATCCATGTAAAAAGGGAACTCTAAACAAATTTTGGAGCTGCAGAACCCACAAAATGACACAGAGAAGCTAACCTCCTGCTGAGGACAGCCCAGCGGGCTGGCAGGAATCAGCCAGCATAGTGCTCTGGGAGCCAAGCCCAGCCCCACGGCAAGGCTTTAGCCTCAGGGCGGGCCTGATCAGCCGCTGGCGAGAAGGACTCCAGATCAGCAGCAGCTCTGGCTGTTTCCAGATTTATCAACACATAGATGCAAAGGACAAAGTGAGAGGTCAGTGCATTCTGGACTTTGGAACCCAGGAAGTGGGAGTGCGTGGATTTTGCCCCTGGGGCGAGAAGCGGCTAAGACGTTGGCACAGCCAGCCCCACGTGGCAGCTTCAGGTCCTGGCCTGCAGAGTGTAGGGGGACCAAGCACCAGTCTGAGGGGTAATCGCTTTTGCTTTAACCTGGTTGGATCTGGATTGCAGTCTAGGGTGGAGGTCCTGGGGCGTGTGTCCAGCTTGCCAGAGCGTGTGGAGACCTCAGAGAGGGCACCCACCTAATACCTCCAGAGTATTAGATATATAATACCAGCTGAGAAAACCCCAGCATTTGGGACGAAAGCTCCCATCTGGTGGCAGAGTCCTACTGTGGCAAAAAGCCCAGGCATCAAGTGACTGAGGGGCAACATGACCGGGCAAAGGAAACAAAGCAGACAGAAGATTCCAACATTACACTCCTATTTGGGGGACAAAAAGGAGCAAAGCATGGAACAGGAGGAAGACAGTGAAGTCAGAACTCCTGCACCAAAGGCTTCAAAGGAAAATATGAGCTGGTTACAGGCCATAGAGGACCTTAAGAAGCAGATAAAAGAAGTGGAGGAAAAATTGGGAAGAGAAATGAGAAGAATGCAAGAAAATTATGAAATGAGAGTCAACAGCCTGACTGAGGAAAATAATACCTTAAAAAATAGACTAACTCAAATGGCAAAAGAGGCTCAAAAAGACAATGAGGAGAAGAATGCGTTCAAAAGCCGAATTTGCCAGATGGAAAAAGAATCTCAAAAGCTCAATGAGGAGAATCATTGCTTCAGAATTAGATTGGAGCAAATGGAAGCTAATGACTTTATGAGAAATCAAGATGCTGTCAAACAGATCCAAACAAATGAAAGAATAGAAGGCAATGTGAAATATCTCATGGGAAAAACCACTGACCTGGAAAATAGATCCAGGAGAGATAATTTAAAAATTATTGGACTACCTGAAAGCCATGATCAAAGTAAGAACCTAGAAATCATCCTCCAGGATGTTCTCAAAGAAAACTGTCCTGATGTTTTAGAACCAGAGGGCAAAATAGAGGTTGAAAGAATCCACCAATAACCTCCTGAAAAAGATCCCAAAAAGAAAACTCCTAGGAATATTATAACCAGGTTCTGGAATTCCCAGATTAAGGAGAGAATATTACAAGCAGCCAGGAAGAAACAATTTGAATATTGTGGAAACACAATCAGGCTAATCCAGGATCTGGCAGCATCTACACTGAGGGATCGAAGGGCTTGGAATATGATATTCTGGAGGGCAAAAGAGCTGGGATTAAAACCAAGAGTCACCTACCCAGCAAAACTGAGTATCCTGTTTCGAGGGAAAATATGGTCGTTCAGTGGAATAGAGGACTTTCAAGCATTCTTGCTGAAAAAACCAGAGTTGAATAGAAAATTTGACATTCAGATACAAGAAGCAAGAGAAGCATGAGAAGGTAAACAGGGAAAAGAAATCATAAGGAACTTATCAAAGTTGAACTATTAACATTC
>NW_027186296.1:108288086-108299483 GCF_028583685.1 Petaurus breviceps papuanus
TAAACAGGGAAAAGAAATCATAAGGAACTTATCAAAGTTGAACTATTTTTTTTTTTAAGCAATTGGGGTTGAGTGGCTTGCTTGGGGTTGCACGGCCAGTTGTTGTTTCTGGATGTGGTGCTGGGTGTCTGGGCCCGGATTTGATCTGGGTCGTCCCGGCACTGAGGCCGGTGCTCTTGCTTGCTGAGCCACTTGGCCAAAGTTGAACTATTAACATTCCTACATGGAAAAACAATAATTGTAACTTATGAAACTTTTCTCAGTAGTTGAAGGGATTAGAAATATATATTATATATATATATATATATATATATATATATGTCTTTATATGAGGGTATGCAGGCATATGAATACATATGTGAATGTGTGTATATATGTTTACAGGTATACATAGATAGAAGGCACAGGACCAATTTAACAGGAAGGGATGATACTTAAAAGGTGAAATTAAGAGGTGAGAGGGATATAATGAGAGGAGATGGGGAGAGACAGAGTGGGGCAACTATCTCATACAGAAGAGGCAAGGGAAAATGGTTACAATGGAGGGAAAGAATAGGAAGGCAAAAGGGAATGGGTCAACCTTATTCCTATTGAATCTGGCTTGAGGAGGGAGGGAAATACACACTAAATAGGGGATCTCACCCTCCAGGAGAATAGGGGGGGGAGAGAATGTGAGGGGGGATGATGGAAGGGTGGGCAGGCTGGGGGGGAGGGAAGTTGGAAGCACCCACTTTTGAAAAGGGACAGGATCAAAGTAGAGAATAGAACAAGTGGGATGTGGGATAGGAGGGAGGGAAATATAGTCAGTCTTTTACAATATATCTGCTATGTTATTGTTTTGCATTAGCCACACATGTACAACCTATACTGAACTGTTTATCTTCCCAGTAAGGGTGGGTGATAAGGGAGGAAGGGAATGAATCTGGAATTCAAAGTTTTAAAATCAAATGTTTAAATATATATATACTATTATCAATATTGTTTTACATGTAATTGGGAAATATAGAGATCCACCATGCCCTACTGGAAAAGTTGAAACGGGTATGGGAGAAAATATGGGAGAGAGCAGATCAGAGGTGGAGATATCCTGTGGGACTGCTGTTTTGGGGGGATGGGTGGGGGGAAAACAGGGAGAAAATTTGTAACTCAAAATCTGGCGGAAACGAACGATGTAAATCAGAAGTTAATAAAGCATTTAAAAAAATAAATAAAAAAAAGAAGTTTCTAAGAACTTTACAAAAGCTGGGACAAAAGTCAGACACATTGAACTAGAAAGGGGATGTCCTTTTAGATGTGAAGGAAGCATTCTACAACTTAGAAAAGGTCTGAGGCTTCAATAGCTCGACTATGAAATCACCAGTGGAGGCAATGAACTTTTCCTCAGACACAGCCTATATCCATACATTTGTCCACAATTACTGATCTGCAAAATACCTCAATAGGAATCTGAGAAATGTAACTGGCTGACAGCAAAAATTAAGTGTAGGATCTTGAACTGAGGGAAGCCACTTCTGAACCAGAAAGAACTAGACTGCTCCCATGTCCTACCTGGGGATGGCAAGCCTCAGGGCTGAATTACTGAGGGAATCACCTCTTACGTAAAGAGTTACAGTCCTTTCTGGGGAAGCACAGTAGCTCTGTAATACCCAGCTCAACCAAAGACTGGAGGTGGTGACTATTGCATTTGTCCATCAAAGAGTGAGTCCGTCAGATTCCCCTTTCTGGCAGAGATGTTATACCTTGATTACAGCTCAGAGGCTAAGTGACTTGTCTGGGTCAGCCAAGGAAGCCATAGCACAGTCACTTTTTGAGGAGCTTCCCAAGAGCTGAGTGCCCCAAACATTAGCAGCTGTCCAGGGACAAAGTAACCAGTGACTGAGCAAGCTGTGTGGTTCAGTCCAGATATATCCAAATGACCCATTCAGAGTCTATTCCTTGCAAGGAAACAAGCATAGCTGAGCAACGAAAATATCACTCACGCATCACCAACTCCCACCTCAAAGAGAACTTCTTATGAGAAGAAAGATACAAAGGCCACATAAAGGAGAAATAAAGGACATTAAAGTCCAGATGTTCCAGAGTTGTGTGTTGGCCATGTGGGTCTCCTACACATGTACCTCACCGCCCTTGTAATCTAAGCTCATGTCCACTTCCCCACCTCCCCTGCCCCAATGACTCTGCATGTGTTGTGGAAGAGTTCACCCTAAGTTGGGGGGGAAGTATTTTGTAAATACTACTCTTTCTATACCGTTTGAGCAAATGCTTTTTCTATAAAGCCAATCAAGTCTGCTGGTTGCTTATTAGGGGGAAGCATACCGGTAGGCACTTAGAAGCTACAGTGTTAGAAGCATTGCCATCCTAAGGATTACCTTCAGAATCTGAAGTTACAGCTACCCTCTGAAGACCCAACCTGTCAGGATCAGTGTAAACTGGCAGAATTTTGATGACAGATAAGGAGAACTAGAATATAAATATTTCTGTGTGTTTACCTATCTGATCCAAGGGAAAAAAAAAGAGCTTTGACTTGGCAACTTGGAGTCATCCCACCTAGAATATTGGCAGGTCTATCCACAAAGTAGATAAGGGTGCATCAAGCTGTCCTGACTCCATGGCACTAATACTTAAAATCATCTATTTCTTTTTATTCAGATTCTGTTCCCACCATGTTAGCTTAAGTTTTCCAAATATACTCTCTTCATAGGAAGTATCTGAGTTGACCAACCCATGTAAGTATTCCAGCTGGCAGTAGTGCTTCTCAAATTATGACTTACCAAACAATTGTCTATAAGCTCGATTTGTATAAATTTGTTTCTCCAAAATCTGATTTTCCCTGGGCAAATAAAGAAAACTAAGTTTCCAAACATGAAAAATTGAAGACCCAACCCAGAACCATGGCACTCCACCAAAATCATGATTCTACATTATGCTTAGCCTGAAAACAACTGCCAACCTTACCCATATATAATATTGCTACAGTGATAGCATCATTTGTACTCCTGGAAGCAATAAGACATAGTGACTAGAGTATTGTACTCAAAACCAGAAGAAGCCTGGGTGCAAATCCCAACTCTGCCACTTAAGAACTGTGTAATAATAGGGAAGGCATTTCATTTCTCTGACCCTCCAATTCCTCTCTATAAAATGAAACTAATAATACCCGTAGTATCTATCTTATAGGGCTGCCCTGAGGTTCACAGAAGATGATGAAGGCAAAACACATCTCAGACTCTGAAATGTGCACTATAAAAAGCTGTATGGTCAAATCCTACCTATATAGTATATCATATCTGTATTATATCTATCTGGCCTTATCCTGAGGTCCTGATTTAGAAAGAGAATGTCTGAAGCTGGCAGAGGAAATGGGGTGCTATGACAACTTAGCACTCTTCCTGAGTGGCAGGGAATCACTTTTCTAGTAAGGGCTGAGCCTGTGATGAGAAGATCTTTCAAAGTTATCTCCAGTTACATTTGTACATAATACAGAACTTATTCCTGGACTCCACCCATCACTGTGTGGGTGAGTTTGAAAGCTCATATTACAAGTTATTTGGTAACAATAGAAACCAGTCTTCTTTTCTCTGCCACTCTGGGGGAACTGCAACTGGTAGTCACAAACTCGGGGAGCAAGTGCAAGAATTTCAGGCTGTGACCAGAAAGGTAGTGACCCAGCAAGAATGGATGGTTGGTGTTGCATTGGCCACACTCCTGTGCCATGGGTTATGGTTACGTTACTCTTCCTACAGCCACTATGGCACTAAAAAAGACAACAGCAGCAACAAGGGGAGCAGACAGTGATTTTCCTTAGCCAGAATGAACAAGTGGAGATGATATATGCCTGTAATCTCTGCTACCAGGAGGCTGGGGCTAGCAGATCTCTTGAGCTACAGTAGATTAAACTAATCAAGAGTCTTCACTAAATCTGGTATTAATATGGTAATGCCCCTAAAGTGTGTGTGGGGGGGGGGAGGTGGCACCAGGCTGCTTAAAGACAGGAAAACCTCACCAAGTCAGAAACAGGCAGGTCAAAGCCTCCATGCCAATCAGCAGTGGGAAGAGGCTGCTGTACTTCCAACTCATTCTCAAAATAACCAAAAAGATGAGTCAAAATGATAACAAAGTTCTTTTGGAGGAACAAGAGATCAAGGGTTTCAAAGGGAATGATGGTAGGGAAGTAGAAGCGATGGGGCAAGCAGAACCATATATCATATTATACTAAAAAGTAATAATTATCAAAACTATTATGGGGCAAATCAATTAATGGAAAAGACCTAATGGAAGCCAGATCTAGAAGCTATCAAACATAGTAAACTAGTACAGAATAAATTTAAGAACACTAATTACTAGGGTAAAAACTCACTATTAGAATGGTCCTAATCTTTTTTTCTTTTTTTGCTATCGAGTCCCTCCCATTGACAATCAGGGGAGGCCAATGAACTTCATTCCTAGAATGTCTTTAAATGTATAAAATAAAATGCACAGGGTTACAAAGAAGACCAATGATATTGAAATGTAGCTATTAAAATGTTTTTTATTTTTAAAAGTTACAGATCCCCATGCTAAAACAAAAAGAAATCCTAGAAAAACTAGGAAGCAGTCTGATAGACATTAGGTTTAGATTAACATTTTATAACATATGATAAAATCAGCTCAAAATGGACACATGACATAAATATTATAAAGGTCATGTCATAAAAAATAATTGGAGGAAAATGGAAGGAGGCACCATTTATAACTATGATGAAGGGGAGAATCATTTACTAAACAAGATAAGAATGGTCATAAAAAATAAAATAGATTATTTCAGTTATTTTAAATTGACTTCCACGGTCCCCACCCTGGGGCTTTCTCAGGGGGGCCCTCCACTCTCACTATCTCTGGACACAGAGACTCTCAGGCTACATAGGTCCTTATCTCTGGTTGTATTGGCCCTGGGTTGGCTAGGAGGCTCTCCCTTTCCTTTTTCCCCTGGCTTCCTGCTGACTCTTTGTGCAGTTCTGGGATGGAATATGTCACCATATTACTTGATCATTATCCTGCCTGGCACAAACCTTCAGGGTTTGGCTGGAGTAGGGATGTAGGAACTGGGTGGCCTGCCTCCAGTTTCAGGCAACCATCTTGGTCAGAAGTCCCCCATGGTTATTTTAGCAGTATACAGGGACAGTATCAACTAGATGCATAAGAAGAAAGAATTATTATTACTACTTTCCATTAGTTAATTAGGTTGCCTAACTTCTGTGTCTTCAGGTATTTCTGGATTGCTGATAGCACCAGTCAGCCCCAGGTAATCCTCTGGGAATAGTCACCATTGCATTGCCTCAAATCCCCAAGGAGAAGATTTCTCTCTATTGCTTCCCCAGGGTGCTAACTGAAAGCAAGGCAGCTAGAAAAAAGTATCCTGTGTTTGTTTTCCCTTCCCTAGGGATTTAGTATTCTGTGGCAGCACTTGGTTTCATCCCCGGATGGCAGGAGGTCAGTTTTCTATTAAAGGCTGAGTCTGTGACATGAAGACCTTTTAGAAGCAATCTCAGTTAACATGCCTAATAAAGCTCTCATTCTGCAATCTGTGCAAGGGCATGATTGAGAGCTCACAGGTGAAGTGGGCACCCAAAATAAAGTACCAATTGCCTTTTTTTTTTTCACAGAGAGAATGACATCAAGACACTCTCACCTTATTTCTCGAAGAGATCATCCCCTCTTCACCAATGTCTCCTCTTGACCTTCAGAAATGAGTCATCCTGACTGATGAACATAAAATTTACTGTGACATTGACCGTCTCAAAATGTGCTCCTGAAAAAAGTGCCTGCTTCAGACAGACAGACCATCTCATCTCTTTGATAGAAAGCAGGGTTGAGACATGTCAGTAAGGTTTACTAGATGTCATGAACACCATTTGCTACACTAGTCAATCTCATTGTGAGGTGAGTTGACTAGCCTGGAAGTGACTTGAGTACAAAAGTTTGATGAACAGTTTTATAATCCAAGGTAAAAAGGACTAGAATTTTAGTTCTGGCTTCTTCCTTTGTGGGGATATTTACACAATTTGTACAGATAAATACAGAGTATAAGAAGGTTGACAGACTATAGGATTTGGAAAGTTACCTAATTCACAAAATGATCCTTAATTTAACAAATTAATTTTAATTAATTTAATTAATCAGTTAATTAATAGATTAGAAAACTTAATAACCCCAGAAAGCTTCAGACCAGAACTTGACCATTTTCACCATCATAACTATCCTGACCCTCCATTCCTCCTGTTCTTGACATTGTTTTCAATATTCCTCTATGAGATATGCCCATTTGCATAGAGATTGTTTATTTCATCCCAGACACTCATCACTAATTTATTTTCATTATGCCCATACTTTTCTAAAGTCATCTTTGTCACTCAATCACCCTTACTTTTTGAAACTTGGTTGTAGAAAATTCCTTTTAACCTCTGGACATCATTTTCTTCATCTATAATATGAATATTTTGGACTAGATAACTTCTGGGGTCCCTTCCAGCTCTAACATTCTGTCATCCTCTAAAAAAAGTCCTACTCATTTAGCTGACTCCACTCCTCACTATGATATGATGAAATGATGCTTTATTTTCTGTTCGTTGTGCTATTCTGTTGTAAAAGACATTGGCACTTTAAACTGTCTGGATTCAAGACAGTTTTTTTAAAAGGCAGTTGCTAAGGCAACCTGACTGAGAAGTTCATAAATTAACAAACAAGTATTTTATGTCCACTTAAGTAAAACACCAGTCTTTTTTTGAGGTGGAGAAGAAAAGAAAGCTCAGATATGACTTCTGCTCAAAAATGGGGGGGGAGTAAAATATAGAAATAACAAAATGTGAAGCCTACCTCTAATCAAAGAAAGAGAGAAATAGATTTGATATCTAAAACCAAGAGGGATGCTATATCATTTTCTCTTGCATTTTTTCTTCTCTGAAAAAGGATGAAAAACAAAGATAGATAACCCAGAAAGAGGATGTGAAACACAGATAAAGAGTGGTCTTGAAATTCACTGGGGAAATACTTCAGAGATAGGTGGCAGAAGAGGGCATCACTGAACTGATATGGTTCCCTAAGTAACCACAGTGACAGAGCTGAGAGAGGAAGAGGGAATGGGGGAGGGGAGCAAGCATTCAAGGAGGTGAATGAATGGGCCTGAGTTCTCTTCTTTGGAGGTGAGGACAGGGTTAAAAGATGGAAAGAACTAAGGGGCATAGCAGTTAAGAAATGAGAAAGATAATAGAAAAACAATAAAGGGACAAGAATCACTTAGAATTCCAATGCTTATAAAAGCTCTTTCCTCATAGCAATCCCAAGAGGGAAGCTGAAGATAAAACTATATTTAGGAATTTAGTTTAATTTGAAAAGTTTCTTTTAAAATATTCCTTAGTTAAAGTTTAAATTTAAATTAAGAGACAGTTATAATGAAAAGGAAATTTATGGTTATCAATGAGTGTTGAGGGGAAAGGCCCCTTACAATCTGGACCATGTGAAAATGATTCCTCACTGCCACCTATTGTCATTGAATTTGAATTGCATGAAGGCCATGGCAAAATAAGTTTTGTGTCCTCTGATAGATAACTCCTGGAAAAATTCTCCTTATCTATCTCTGATTATATCACTGAAAAAAACAAAAATAAATTCCCTCTCTCGATGCTAGTCTACATTCTTTGCTTTGCTCTCTCCTGTCTCTGTACATTTCTTTACCTGCTCTCTGCAACTCAAGGTCAAGTCTTCTTAGGTGCCTCCATCTCCTCTCTCCTCTATGTTCCTGTTTCTGTGTTCTCCCCATTTCCACAATCTGTGTGACTTCTTACTTTAAAAAAAAGCCACTACTGATTCTCAGCTTCCCAGCTTATTTTTATTTCTGTGTTTCTTATATTTTCTGCATGGGTCCTAGGCTACCATCAATGTACAGACTATACTAGTCTCCTAACTAGCACATCTGAAATTGAGTATAGATTTTAAAAAAATCATATTTAGAGCAAAAAGTTTTTCAAAGGAGTTTTTATAACAGATCTATGCACTTATCAGAAGAGAGTCTACAAAGAAGGCCTGGTGGTTAGGATTTGCTTATCAAAGGCTGGTGATCATAGGGCAATTTGGTTACTATCTTGTTTAAGTTAATATATTAAATTGTAGGTATTCAAAATTCAGTTTCAAATCAAACCTTCTTTTTCTATTCTTCTTTATACGCCAAAACACTTGTGTTTGTTAAGTTCCTAAGAAAAAAAGAAAAAAAAATTGCTGCTGATTCTCTGGTCCTTGGCTCCCCACCTAAGCTAGGTGCCTGCCCCCAAAAAACAAAAAACCCTTGAACCCATCATCAGAGTTTAATGCAATCCCAATGGGATTGGTTCCTGGACCCACAGAAACACAGTCAATTTTTATTAAGCATCTACTATGTGCCATAGTAAGTCCATAAGCAAAAAACAGGAAGTTGGCTTCAGTGAACAAGTCTTGGCTTGTACTTCTCTCTTTGCCTGAGCCCTTGCACTAATTCCTCAGTCAGACCAATTGCTTTGGCTGTTCTTGTACCAATTGTATACTATGTGGCATCTTTCTGGTTTTCTAGTTTCCATTTGTCTATTCTATTTCTGATGCCTGCTGCATATTTTTTTCTCCTGCTCTCTTTCTCTGTTGCTGGTTCTTGGCTTATTCTGAATCTGATATCCATCCTTCCCCTGCTGATCTAATCATTGCCATGACACTGGCCTATGTCAAATTCTTCAAATCTTGGCTCCTTGCCCTTCATCCACACCCTGCTACCATCAGTACATCTAAACTAATGACTGATCTGATTACAACATAATCTTCCTAGCAAATAATCCTGGATGCTAAATGAAAGTTTTCCCTGGACTTTGACCACACACAAATTATTTATATAATCAGTCGATCTGTGGACTATAGTTATCACTCACTATCATCATTGAAATTATGTCCATTTGTAAGCTTTATGGTCTTAAGAAACTAAGAATCACAGTTTTTAGGCCACTTATAAAGCAATTTAACTACTGATATTATAAATTTGAACTCCTTGCGAACTGATCTAACCACTCTGGAGAGCAATTTGGAACTATGCCCAAAGGGTTATAAAACTGTGCATACCCTTTGATACAATTTGGTCTGTGTCCCAAAGAGAACATAAAAAAGGGAAAAGGACCCACATGTACAAAAATATTTTTAGCAGCTCTTTTCATCATGGCAAAGAATTGGAAATAGAGAAGATGCCCATCGATTGGGGAATGACTAAATAAATTGTAGTATATGAATGTAATGAAATACTATTGTATTATAAGAAATGATGAGCAGGCAGATTTCAGAAAAAAAAAACCTGGAAAAATTTATATACATGAACTGATGTTGAATGAAGTAAGCAGAACCAGGACAACACTGTACACAGTAACAGCAACACTGTGCAATGATACGCTTGGCTCTTCTTAGCAATACAATGAAAAATTGTACACAAACACAATTCCAAAAGACTCATAATGGAAAATGTTATCCATATCCACAATATAGATCAAAGCATATTATTTTCACCTTTTAAAATGCTTTTCTTTCTCATGGATTTCCCTTTTTGCTCTGATTCTTCTTTTACAGCATGACTAATGTGGAAATGTATTTAATATGGTTGTACATGTATAACCATATCAGATTACTTGCTGTCTTGGGGAGAGGAGAAGGAGGGGGGGAGAAAAAAATTTTCAACTCAAAATCTTATAAAATTGAATGTTGAAAAATACAAGGAAAAAAAAGAAAAAAGAAAGAACATCTCCTCTACTAAATGTTCAAACTTTGTAAAAAAAATTTTTTTTAATATTCATTCCTTGTCCAAGAACCAAAGAATTGACACTACTAAAGTACTTGATCCATATCAATATTGACATTCTCACTTAAAATGAAACCAGAAGCTATAAGGAAACTGAATTTAATTGAAGGATGGCTTACAAGTTCTCCTGGGAGGAGCAAATGAAGGAACTGGCAGAGTCATTTTCATCATATCTCCAAAGGAAACAAGAAACATTCAATGAGACACCTTGGACATCTCTCCTCACATCGTTCATAATGAACATAAGCAAAATAAAAAATATTTTCTTATTGTACCACCTTTTGCAGAGGATGAATTAGAGCAATGCTAAAAAAAAAAGAATGCAATAAAATACTTCAAACTAAGCTAGCCTATACCTTAATCAATACCACAATGCAAAGATAGGTAGTAGAAAGCTAATGAAAAGTATATCAGAAAATATGGCTCTGGCGTAAGAACAAGAGAAGCCAATGACTTGTATGTGACATAGAAGGCTAATATTTTTATATCATGAATACTTTATTCCAAAAAAGAGGTGGAAGGAGCTGAACACAATGAGCATTGAGCAATAGCACAACAAATGAAATTGATTATATCTAAAAAAAAAGAAATGAATGATCATTAATGTTGTAGTCATTTCTGATTCAGTTTTCTTTGGGCAATGAAACCATTGCCTTGCTAAAGCCAAAATCAAAACTAATACCAAGTCAGAAGAAAAGATAAAGATGAAAAGAAGACATGGTATGTATGCCATTACAATTAGCCAAATCACTGATGCTTTTTAAAAAAATGGTATCACTACCATTTTCTGTAGAACTTTAACTGATATAAAGCAATTGCCACAAGAAAGGTGCCCAAAGGGTCCATAAATGTACCCATCCAGCAAATATTTCATCTCCTCACTTAGCAGAGAAATATGGCAGCCAAGGGCAATCAGATGTAAACCATAACTTTATTTTCAATTCTTAAGAGGAAGATGGTTGAGGATTAGAATTACTGCCACTTCATTAAACACTGAGAAGCAGGGCATGGAACAAGTTTGTATGAAGTTTGATGTGACATCCAGTTAAGCTAGGCCATTCCAAGGGCATTTGAAGATGAAATGTCTAATGTGTTGCATTCTCCTCTATAGAGAATTAATAGGATGATAGGGACATGGACAGGAATGTCACAGGCTGAGAATGTGTAGATGGGCTGCAACCTGAACCACTGGACAAAATCCTGACATCAGTGAAATAATCACGGATCCCTGGAAATACCAACCTGGATTTAGGTTTCAATTAAAGTATATCCTGATACTAATTTGGCTAAAATCAGGATTGAAGGTCAACACATAATGAGAACTTGAAACTAGGAATCAGGAGACCAGTTCTATCTCTGGCTCTGATGGGGTGCAGCTATTCTAATACTATAAATATGAGTTCCCTGTTCAACAAAAAAAGAATAAAGTACCTGATCAATAGTCAACATTCAGCAAACATCTATTATGTGCTGATTTGTGCCAGGCGCTGTGCTAAGCCCTGATGACACAAATTTAAGAAGAGGAGAGGAGAGGAGAGGAGAGGAGAGGAGAGGAGAGGAGA
>NW_027186296.1:108299883-108317486 GCF_028583685.1 Petaurus breviceps papuanus
GAAGAGAAGAGAAGAGAAGAGAAGAGAAAGGAAAAGAAAAGAGATAGTACCTGCCCTCAGGAAGTTTATAATCTGATGAGGGAAGACCACATACAAAATGAAAATGACTACCTTTCCCCAGCCAGAGGGTTCTCTGGCCTGAGGTTATAATGTTCTGTGAAGTCAAAACCAAGCAGAACAGCTGAGGGAAAATAAAGATCGCTAGAAAATTCTGAGCCCTCTATAATGGACTATTGTGGGAGAAGTTCATTCTGCCTTCTTCCACCCTTCTTATCAGAGGGGAGAGGCAATTGAAGGTGCTGAAGTGGTGCTGATATCAAAGCTCTCTCCATGGTGATGAGATTCCAGGTGATGAGTTTTTCCTGGGGGAGGGGGGAAGAAAGAGGGGGAGGGGTGCGGCATGACACACCATACCCATTTCCATCACCCTTGATGTCACCTGAACATTCAATTCTTCTGAGATTGCAGAGTTAATGATTTGAACCAATCTTTCTGATTCCAAGTCCAGCATTCTATCCTCTGTGCCACACCCTACAAATCCACCTTAGTTCCTTTATTCAAGGATTAGTGGTCAATGAACATTCTAATTTTCCCAGCCTTCTTTCTTATCAATCCCATGGGTGGTGCCATCTAATGAAGCACCCAAATTTTTTGATTGAGGCCAACAAGTGATGGGAGAAATTTCCCAAATTGTAGCTCGGCCTTTAATATTATATAAGGGACTTGGCCATGAAAGTTAAATTTGGGAAGGGTACATTTCAATCAAAAGATCAACTTCAGGAACATTACTTGTGTCTTGACATACCAGGACTACTCCATTCCACTACTACTACTACTACTACTACTGTTTTGGTCAGGGAACCATAAAATACTGAGGCTTAAGGTTTAGGGGTGTGTGAGACCCCAAAATACCAACATGCCAAATTAATTCAACTCAAGCCTTCTCTCAGTCAAAGTAAAGCAAAGTTTATTAGAGATTCGCCATAATGGGTAGACTCTTAAGGAGGCTAAGTATTTGCGACACTTGTATTGGTCAGAATAAGCTGACACAGACTGAGTTTACACTAGATAGTTCTTAGCTGTCATGGAAGCCAGATGGAGTTTATATATAGAAAGATTGTGGGAGGGTTCTAGGGGTGGTCTAGAGGAGGAGTTTGGGGGGGGGAGGCTTCAGGAGGAGTCAAATGAGGTCATATTCCAGTATTGAGAGATTAAGGGTGGGAAATAGCTGGAGGCTACCTGTAGATGACAGACAATGGAGGGCTAGGCTAATTTAAGGGTAACAGATTTGGGTATAGATATTTTGGGAGGGTCAAAGGTAGGGGCTAGCTGGACAATGGAGGGCTAGGCTAGTAACAGAGATTTGGGTCGAGTTATAATGAAAGGCATATGCCTCATCAAATGGGAAGATTGAAGAAGAGTTCAAGGGAGGGTCCCAGAGCCTGTACCTCATCACCACGACCACTATTACTACTACCACTACTACTACTACCACCACCACCAATGAATGTGGTAATATCACATTTCTCCCCACACACACTCCCACACATCTTGGAATGCAATAATGCTGGGAGAATATTTGGTATCCCCTCACCTCAAGATTGCCCCTGCTTATTTCCCTACACGAGATTTTGAAGGAAGCAACCCTGAGTAACGAGTAATTCCATCAGTTGTCCCCAAAGGGGACTATATAAATAAGAGAGATAAATGGTCAAGGAAGGTACTGGGGTATTTTGCCAAGCTTCTAAGCCCAGGAAAATTTTTCATGCAATCAGGAAACAGATCATTCAGGAAATGGAGAAAAGAAAGTATCTAACTATGAAATCACTCAGATTCAAATGCATATTAAGGCTAAAAACTCATTTGAAGATAAAAAGGATAGATTTGAGTGCTGGGTTTTTAGGTGAACTTGGTTACTTGGACTATTAAATTATCCTAATTAAATTCCCTGTCTCTTTTATCTTCCCCTACAATGCATACAGCTGCCAAATTAATCTTTTTAAAACTACATTTCTGATTATGTCACTGTGCTATCAAAAAAATTTTTTTCCAGAAAAAATCTTCAATATCTTCTCAACTGTCTAGTAGATTAAATGCAAATTCCTCAGATTTACATTCAAGTTTTTCTACACTATGTCCCTAACCACTTGTTCCAACATCTCAAAACTCCCTTACATATACCCTTCATTCTGGCCAAACTGAATCAGTCAATAAACATTTAAACACCTATTACATGCCAAGTGTTGAGCTGGGTGCTGGAGTCATTATGTTCCTTGAATGCCTTGATGCCAAATAATTCTCTGGCTTTGAACAAGATGCTCCCTCTCCATGAAATGATCTCTTCCCCTTCCTGTCTCTCATTCAATATCTAACCAATTTGTCCTGTTCATCCTTCAAGACCCAGCTCAAATACCAGCCCCTGGACAGACTCTGCTGAATCAACCAACTGAACATAATCCCTCTGCTCTCTGAAGGCTCATAGCACTTTATACCTCTTGAGAGACATATCATATTCTGCCCTGTAATATAGTTATTTCTATATTCGATTTATGTTTTCTACAAAACTGTGATCTCCTTACAGCCATAGACTGTATCGTATTCATCATTATTTCCTTTGGAAATACTTGGACACTGCAGTAAGCAGGAGAAACTTTGTATGTAGAAATTGTTTATACATACTTATTGAATTGATTTAAAAGTTCATGGTTAGAGTTGAAGAAAAGAAATAAAAGGTCATTGAAGTAATTTTTAAAATGAACAGAAGAAAATAGAAGGAAGTTCAGAGGGAAATACAAAAGAGGACAGCTTTGAAAATAACAAGTTGACTCTATTATGTTATTTTTTTAAAAAAAGCAAACTGTGAGTGTTAGGCCTAGCACAATTTCAGCCCCACTCCCTTCAATACCCACATTTCCCACCCGCTTGTAGTTTCCTGAAGTTCTTTTAAAAGGGGGGAAAGTTGAAAGGTTTAAAGGTTAAGGGGTAAAAGTTGAAAGGTTTAAAATGTAAGTTTTGGTTGAGGCAACACTTTAGTATAAAGTATAATTAATCAAATTAAACGACTAATTCTTCCCATTTTGTTTATTAGAAGGAGATAAGGAGAGCCTAAAGACACCGGGTAGCTAAGCTACCTAAAAGAAGGGAAGGCTTTTTCTTTTAAGGCAGAAAGAAAAAAGGAAAGCTATGGATCCAAAAGACAAACCGGAAAAAGGCCTTCACAGTTTTGCCTAAGGCAGTTCCTGATTTACCTTCAATAGCATCTGGACCAAAGGATGCTGCCTTTGCCATTGCAAATGCTGGTAGCCCCACTCAATTTAGGAAAATGTGTCTTTGTTTTTAACAAAGTCAATTTCCCAGAGCTCTAGGGCTTTCTTAATCAAGGTTTCATTAAAAAAAAAAAAGGAGGAACCTGAGAACTAGTTAGGAGTGAGTTGGTAGATGGATGGATGCAGATCAGAGGAGACAAGCAGGAAAGGCAATGAGTGGTCCACAAAATGACAACAGGATGCTAGTAACTCTAACCAGTTTTTGAACTGGTTTTGGGGACTTGGGCTTTTTTGTTTGTTTGTTTGTTTTAAAAAAGGAATTCTGAATGCATTCTACTATTCTCTGAGCAGCCACTGGCCATAATCTCAAATAACAGTTTGCCACCTGCAGTTTTAAATCTACATTAACCATGCAAGTAGTTTTTTGTTGTTGTTGTTGTTCTGGAAAAGCTATCACTACTGGGCTGCTCCTGGCAATGAAGAGGGAAAGGAAGGAGGATGTTGGGGGGTTTGTTGTGGGAGGTGGGGGGAGAGTTAACTGCATTAATGTACAGAGCCAAAAATGGACTTGAGGAGATCATGGAATGAATTTGTATTTCAGTTTAGGTAGATGATGGTTGCAGGGAAGGGAAGTAGTAGAAAATGAGGATAGAAAGGAAGGTTGGAGCCAGATTGTTGTTGGGTTTTGGGGTTTGTTGGATTTTTTGGTTGGGGGAGGGGAGACCAGACTGTTCACTCTTTGAATGCCAGGATAAGGAGTTAAATTAATCAGCGCATTCTGTCTACTTAGCAGTCATACTGCCAGAAAAGAATTAGTCATTTAGCCTGGTGTCATGTAAAGAGTGCTGGACTTGGACTCAAGAGAGTACAGGGTATCCTGTTCGTGACACTTGCCAGAGAGAGAACGGATGAACTGTGGTACAGATTGGAGTATAATTTTTTTTGACTTTTTTTTGCAACATGGCTAATATGAAAATAAATGTTTTCACATGTGTAATTCATATAATACTGCTTGCCTTCTCAGTGAGTGAAGAAAAAGTGGGAGGGAGGGAAAGAATTTGGAATTCACAATTTTTAAAAGGAATGTTAAAAATTAGTAAATAATAAATTTATTTTAAAAATAAAAAAAAAATAAGTGACTAGTGCCCTATAAGCCAAAAGGGAAAGAAAAAAAGCAAAACAAAAAGTGGGAAAATGTCTCTTCCTGGCCCTGAAGTTCAAATGAGCTCTAGGAAAGAACCTTGAACAACAGTTAGCGCAAGACACGTGATAAAGTAAGAAAGCTCCGGATAGCAAGGATTAATGAAACTGACAGGCATACCAAAAACCACTATAAGAACCATAGGATGGACCTTAGAGCTCATCTAGTCTCTCATTTTTCAAATGAAAAAAATAAGGCCGAATGCTAGTGCCTTCCTGCTCTTGACTATCTCCAGTTTATCCTGTATCTAGCCGTTTGCATGTGGTACTACTGTGAGCCACTTGAGAGCCGAGTCTGTCTTTTACCTTTCTCTCTGCATCCCCGAATTGTAGCACAGAGTAGCCACTTAGTAAATGTTTGTTGACTGCTTGGCTTGCCCAAACTCATACAGCAATCAATGGCAAAAGAAGGACTCAAATGCAACTCTCCTTAGTTTTTTTTTAAATTTATTCATTTTTAGTTTTCAACATTCCCTTCCATAAGATTTTGCATTTTAAATTTTTTCCCCCTCTCTCCCCTCCTCTCCGAGACAGCATGCAGTCTGATATAGGCTATACATATACATTTATATTAAACATACTCTTATATTATTCATGTTGTAAAGAAGAATTAGAACCAATGGAAGAAACCATGAGAAAGAAGAAACAACAACAGCAAAGAAAGCAAATAGTATGTTTTGATCTGCATTCAGACTCCACATTCCTTTTTCTGGATGTGGACAGCATTTTCCCACCTCTTCTTTTAAGTCAAGCTCTAATTCCTCAGTGGTAAAGATGTGGTGTGTAGTACCATTTATGAACAGCAGATGTCTTCACCCATTCAATGTTTATTGAGTACCTTCTATAGTACTGGGCTAGCCACTGCCTAGGATACAAAGGATACAGGGTCCTTGCCATCAAGGAGAATACTACCTTGTGGTGGAAAGCACAGTAGGCTGTGTTTGACTCCAGACTGCCACTGACTAAGCCTGAGGCTGTAAGCAAATCACTTCATTTCTACAAGTTTCTCTCTGTCTCTTTGTCTATAAAATTAAGGCACAAGAACTGTCCACCTTCCACAGGGTTATCACAGGGTTTTACATGAGATAATATATGCCAAGTACTTTGTCAACCTTAAAAGCACGATGCAAATGTCATGAGGGAAAGAATCTGCCAAGTAGTAAGAAAAACAGAATTGCCACAGGCATAGTAAAGAATTGTGAGTACATTGTAGATGTATTCCTGAAGTCAAGTGCAAATCACACTTTTACAAACTAAATCATATTTAAAATTCCCTTCGAGAGCTTAATATTTAAGGCAATCTTATCATTAGTCATGTTAAAGCAGTGAGGCAGTGACTAGGGGAAAGTGACATGGTTGGAAGTCTGAGAATCTGGGTTCAAAACCTGGCTCTGTTACTTTTGTGTAGCCTAGAGAAAATCATTTAACCATTTCTCATCTGTAAAATAAGGTGATTGGACAAGTTGACCTCTATGTTCCCCTCCAGCTCTAAATCCATGAATAATCAGATATAATATGTTTAGAGATTGAATGACTTTAAACATCACCTTGTCAAACCCCTTCATTTTACAGATGTCTTTTCCATCTGCCGTGAAGCTAAATATATTTGTCTCACCCAACTTGAATGTGAATTCCTTGGAAACAGCCACTTGCTCTTCTATTGGAATCCCCAGTACCTAGCATAGTGCTTAGCACACGGTAAGTGCCTAATGAATGCTTTTCCATTCTACTCCATAAGAAAGCAAAGATCAGAGTAATTGAAGCACCTAGCTTAAGATATTCACAGAAAGTTTCACTTTACAACATTCTAAGGTTTATATTCTGTAGCACATGCTTTACTTACCAGTATCTTGTTAGTTTTCTTATTGAGAACTAGTTTGGAAACATGGACTGTTTCTTTCTATTCTTAGAACAATTTCTTCCTGAAGAAAGTTTGGCAGAACATATTGGCATTATATATAGGAGCTCATCTTTGGGGAAATGTCAAAGATGCTCACTCATACCTTCTTTTTATGAAATCTCTGAATTGCTATTAGATTAGTATATTAATATTTCTCTTATAACCTCTTTTTTATTTCATTTTTCACAGGTAGATGTTTTCTGTCTCTAGCACAGTATCTTAAACAGAGCAGGTTTTTAATTGACTTAGAGTTGAAAAAAATTCAAGTCTTACTAAGGACATCTTCTAAATTATATGACTATGGATGGTCACAACTTTTCTGAGCCTCAGTTTCCTCATTTGCAAAATAATAATAATAAAACTAGTATTAGCTACAGTACTTTGTAAAATAGTTACTCTACATAACTGTGACTTATTCTGACACTTGATAGAAACATGATTTCATTAATATGGTACTCTCTCCAATGGTATAGACTACAACCCATCAGACTGCCCATCTTATAAGATCCTTATCCATGATCTCCTATAAATCTTCCATAGGGGATCCATTCAACGTATTTGGGCCTTCCTTGCATCTCTTGAAATTGCAGGTATGCCAATGGAGCAAAAGGCTATCCATTGTTTGTTCCTTGTTCTTGCCATGTGATTGGCCTACTTTCTTGTCATATACATCACTGATTACCTCTTTTACAATTCTTCTCCCATGCAATATATTGTGGGTAATACATCACGGGCTACTCATGTAAGTCATATACCTATCCATTACCCTTTGAGTGGCCATCAACTTTAGTTAATCAGAAAAGGTGATCCTCCCTGATTCAGAGTAATGCATCAACAAAAAGTTAGTGTTTAAAGAAAGTGGGCCTTTGTTTCAGGGAGAAGCTTAGAGTCATTAAAAGGAATGCACAGTTTTCCAAAAGTCACCAATCTACTCTCCTGTGTAGTTCTAGGCCCAGTTCATTGCCTATTTACAGTGACTGTCTAAGAGATATATACTGATGGGTCAGTATTATGCATTGTCCAGTTATCTGCATATTGCAGTTGGATGATAGGCATTCTTAATACACTTAGTTTTTTCTCTGCATATAAGGATTTGGGTTGGGGGAATTCTGATTCATAGATTCAAATGCCTTCAAAATGGGGTGCCTTCACTAAGAACCTGGCAGCCATGCTAGAAGGATGAAAGGGAACAACATATACACAAAAATTTTAATATCCAAGACAAAATTGGGGAGGGTGCAAAATTTGGGGGTACAATTGTCTGACCCTTGCCCTCAATTGAACAAAAACATGCCTGATGAAAAATGGGCCCCAGAAAAGTTCCATGTTCTTTTAAGTCTTTGGTGTGGGAGAAGGGATTTTTCTGGCTCCTATTGACATACTTGAATCCTCAATCTAGAGCTTGAAAGGAACCTCAGAGGTCTTATGGTCTAAACCTCTCACTTTGCAAATGGAAAAACCAAGTATCAGGAAAGTTAAGTCACTTGTCCATGGTCCCAAGGGAAAAGGAAGCAAGATTGGAACCCACGTCTGCTTTATCTGTAGGGCTCGCATGAGAAGTTAAACTTTATAGCTCAAGCCCAAAGTCTAAGGCCAAAGCCTTGGACCTGTGAAAGGGTGTTCCTTTCTACCCAGATCAAGGATAACAAAAAGGGTAAGGGCGGAAGGAGTTTAGATTGAGAACTTACGTTTGACTTCATAGATTTTGTCAGATGATGGGGCAGGCAAAAACTGGATCAATCTTAGGAATTCAAGTTCAGTGATAAATAAGTTGTCACTAAAGTTTTGGGTTTTTCTAAGGCAAAAAGCAGTGTGTTTGTGTGTGTGTGTGTGTGTGTGTGTGCATGCATGCACATGCATACATACACATACATATATATGTTTTCCAATAGGTTTTCCTAACATACAGATAATAAAGCATGTATGTAGATAAAGCATAGGTAGCATAGTGTAGTGAATAGTTTACTCAATCCCATCTCTCACACAAACTGGCTATATAACCCTGGGCAAATCACTTACTCTTTGGTGCCCCACACAGCTAAAACTAAAAGGTGCCAACAGTTGGCCATCCACATTATTGAAGGGATTTTCTCCAGTGGGAGCTCCAAATATCAGTGAAATCACAGGTCCAGGACCAGCTTTATTAGTGCAATCTCTACTTTTTTGAAAATTCTTTCTAGTAACATCCACAGTTCTTTATAGGTATAATTTTTTTATATCAGATAAGTTCATAAAAGGTCTAACTTTCTTCAATATCCTACAAGTTGGTGTGTTGTCCTTTTTGTTGGGATTTTTTTGTTTGGGTTTTTTGTTTTTGTTTTTGTTTGTTTAACATTATTTATCTCATGAATAGATGCAGCACCAGTATTGAATTACAAAGTTAGGATAATGCAGTTTAACAAACATCTTTGTATATTTTATCTGAGGTCTTGGTGAGGATAGTGGTCTCAAAATTCCAAAATGGAAGCAGCACCTCTCTCTTAGTGATTATCTTAGAGAGGGGAAGAGATCATTGGTAATTACTGCTTTGAATGATTGCTTTAGAGGACAGGAAGACTGCTTATCAACCACTAACTCGAGATGTTTGCCTCAAACATTGCTATTTATTACTGCTTTTAAGGAAGTCTAAGTGAGACTAGAAAGCAAGGGGGCAGGATTACTTTGAGATCAGATATAATAAATTGCAATTGGCTTGTGTCCTTGAATGCAAATAACATCTCCAGAAGGAAGGATTTACCCACTGGAGCTTCTTTCTTTAAAAAAAAATTTCCCCAATTACATGTTAAAACCATTTTTTTTAACATTTTTTAAAAGTTTTGAGTTCCAAATTCTAGCCCTCCTTAGCCTCCTCCCCCCCTCCCTGAGACAGTATGCAATTACATATAGGTTATACATGTGCAATCATGTAAAACAATTTCATATTAGTCATTATACACAAGAAGACCTTAATAAAAGAAAAAGAATGAAAGAAAATAAAAAACATCATGCTTCAGCCTGTATTCAAATAATATCAGTTATTTCTCTGAAAATGAATAGTATGCTTCATTATTAGTCCTTTGAGATTGTCTTGGATCATTGTATTGCTGAGAACAGCTAAGTCATTCACCATTCTTCATCATATAATATTGTTGTTACTGTGTACAGAGTTCTGGTTCTGTTCACTTCACTTTTCATCAGTTCATGTAAGGTTTGCCAAGTTTTTCTGAAATCATCCTGCTTGTCATTTTTTGTAGCACAATAATATTCCATCACAATCATATACCACAGCTTGTTTAGTTATTCTCCAATTGATGGACATCCCTTTGATTTCCAATTCTTAGCTACTGCAAAAAGAGCTGCTATAAATATTTTTGCATAAATAAATTCTTTCCTCCATTTAAAAAATATCTTTGAGGTATAGACCTAACAGCCACTGAAGCTTCTTGAGAAGAAGTGTGTGTGGGGGGGGGAGGCATGAATTGTTGTTACTCAGGCCTGAATGCTTTAGGAATATCAGTTTGGCAACTGAGTGAAAGATGGATTAGAGGGGGAAGAGACTGGAAGGTAGGAGACCAATTAGTAGACTGCAATATATCATCCAGGTCAGAGATGGTAAATGCCTGACCTAGGATTTTAACTGAGTGGAGAAGAGATACATGACAGAAATGGTGTGAAGGTAGAATGGACAAGTCCTGGCAACAGGTTAGATATAGAATGATGAAATTGAGGTAAAGTGAAGAATCAAGCATGACTCTGAGGTCACAAACCTGAGTGACTGGAAAGATGGTGGTACCTTCAACAGAAATAACAAAGTACAGGGATAGATTTGACAAAGCTCAGGAAATGGGCATACTCATGACATATAGACTTAAGACTTATATGTGGCCTACAAATCTTTGATCTCTCTCATTTCTCAGGCCTTGGTTTTTTTTGGAGGGGGGGAAGGTAGGGAAATTGGGGTTAAGTGACTTGCCCAAGGTTACACAGACCCAGAATCTGAGGTTGTTGTTGTGTGAAACCCTGAACCATTTCACACCCCTACAATAAGAAGTAGGGGGTATAAAGATTAACTTGGCCCAGACCTACATTCTCAGGAGGTGAAGGGGTGAAACACAACCTGCAGAGTACAATAAACTGAGAAGGACTGATATTGGGATGTTAAGGGCTCTAGCAAGGGAGCAAAACTCTGGGACAGTCTGCCAGGCTGGAAAGTCTGAAAGTGTGGATCTGTTGTCCAATGACCAACCTAGCAGAATTCAAAAAGGTTCGTTGTATGGCTGGCATTAGCAGGAAGATTTTTTGATGGGAAGACTTATGAAGACCATCTTCTAGAAGGGTTCTTTACCTGGGATCCACAGACCTCAGATTTCAGGGGGTCTGTGAACTTAGATGGAAAAAAAAATTATGGCTTTATTTCCATTATCTTCTAACTGAAATGTAGCACTTCCTTTAATTATGAATTTTTTCATCAGACTACCAAAGAGGTCCATGACACAGAAAGTTTAAGAATCCTTGATATATTACAAACTGCTGTGGTGTAAACCATATCAACACCAAGCAAAATGCTTCAAGAATCTATTATTTTCTTAATAGCAACAAAGAAAAAGTTTAACTTTTTAAAATGTAGTTTTCATGGCATCTTCCCAAGAGACAACTAGCTCTTATCAAGCCCCTAATTTACCTATTGCATAACTGCAGATTTCAATATACTGTTGTGCTTAGAGTAGGGAAACACTTATATTGATCCATGATGTTTCCAAACAGAAAAAGACAAAATGAAGGTCACGTCCATCAAAACACCTCCCAAAGTGGGAACAATTTAGTGTGTGGGGTGGGGGGGGGGGAATAAAGATGCTTTTATATACAGAGAGAGAGAGAGTTTGATTCTTATCATGACAGGAAATCTTGGAGAAAATTTGAAACTCAAAAAAATTTTTAAATGAAAGTTTAACTTGTCTTTTCATGTAATGGGAAAAAAATTATTAAAACAAAAAACAAAGATGGGCAACCTTTTCTACAAAACATTTGTTCTTTATTTCTAAATGCAAATTAATGTCTGTAAAGGCAATTCTTTTTAAAAGTAAATTAGATGGGGGCAGCCAGGTGGCGCAGTAAGAGTGCCGGCCCTGGAGTTGGGAGACCTGGGATCAGTTCCAGCCTCAGATACTTAGTACCCACACAAAGTAACTGGCCGTGTAACTTTGAGCAAGTTACTTAACCCCAATTGCTTTAAAAAAAAGTAAATTATATGGTGAATATAGAATTTAAACTTCTAAAAATTAATGAAGTTACTATGTGATGTGTTTTACATTACTTTAAGGAATTTTCAGGACACAGATTATTCAGTGTTAAATGCTGTCACCTACTGGCCAAATGTGAAATTAAATGTTTTAAAAGAGGAAATCAAAGTTGGGGTGAAGATGAAATTGGGGGGTTTTCAGACCAAAGAAAAATTCCTCTGGTTCAAAGAGATTTGGTGAATGACCAGTAGTGAAGAAGGACTGAATGCTTGTTAACTGAACCAGGAATGAGGGAACTAATTTGGAAGGAAATAAGCTTTTAGGTGAAGAATACAACGTCTAGAAGATGAAGTAGATATTATTTCAATAATACTCAGACCACAGTCCTAACCAGTCATTCAGTCAAAAAGCACTGATTAAGTGCTTACTATATGCCAAACACTTTGTTAAGTGCAAGGGATATGATTAAAGGTGAAAACAGTACTTGCTCCAAGGAGCTCACAGTCATGAAAACAATTATGCACAAACATATATATGGGATAAATTGGAAATAATCAATAGAAAGAATTCACTACCACCGAGGCAGATCCAGAAAGGGTTCTTGTAGAAGGTAGGATTTTAGTTGGGACTTGAAGGAGGCTCTTTCTTTCAAGTCTTTCCTCACTAAAAGTTTTTGGTTCAGTCTATTGGGAGATTTTCTTTGGAACTTATGTCCTTTTTCAGAGTTGACCTTGTAATAAAACCACTGCCAAACAGAAATCTCCTTCATTCTTTTCTGCTTATTTCTGTTACCGCTTCATAAGAAAAAAAAAAAGAAAAGGTTTTGTTCTCTTTAGGCTTCAACCTTTGGTTTGCAGATTTGTCCTCTATTTTTATTGCCAGCTCCCCATCTACCAGTGCAGGCCAGTAACACTGCATATGCTCTCTCAGCTGCTTAGAGTACATAGTTATGCTATAGTGTAAGAAAGTCTTATGTTACTTATGTTACTCAGAACCAAAGCTATTGCTTTGCATGCTTTGAGTTCAGTTTTAGGGACTTCTCAATATTCATGCTGTGTTAGTTTTATCTTAGATACTTTAGAGTGTCTCTTAAAAACATCAAAATTTGGTTAATGTGTAGGTCTTCACTAAAAAAGGGTGGGAGGACCCTCAGTCTCAATTCAAGAATCCTGGCTAACAAGTCATTGCATACAGGAACAGGTTTTTTGTTTTGTTTTTATGGAAATGCTTGTTTTATTCCATAAATTAAAAATTAAATAAATAAAATTTAAAAAGAAAGAAAGTAGGTAGCCTTCTTCCATCCTTAGTTCTCTACAATGAGGGGTGACCATTGTTGATCTTGCTATCCTTTTTTTTCAAATGCTTTATTAACTTCTGATTTACATCATTCATTTTCACCAGATTTTGAGTTACAAATTTTCTCCCTTTTTTTCCCCTACCCACTGCCCCAAAATAGCAGTCCCACAGGAAATCCCCTCCTCCAATCTGCTCTCTCCCATATCCCTTTCGACTTTTCCAATGGATCTCTATGCCCCAGTACCTGTATATCTTATTTCCCAATTACATGTAAAATAGTAATAATAATAGCATATATATAAATTTGAGTATTTGATTTTAAAACTTTGAATTCCAGATTCATTCCCTTCCTCCCTTGTCTCCCACCCTTACTGGAAAGATAAGCAGTTCAGTATAGGTTGTACATATGTGGCTAATGCAAAACAATAACATAGTAGACATACTGTAAAAGACTGACTATATTTCCCTCCCTCCTATCCCACCTCCCACTTGTTCTGTTCTCTACTTTGATCCCATCCCTTTTCAAAAATGGGTGCTCCCAACTTCCCTCCCCCCTAGCCTGCCCTCCCTTCCAACATCCCCCCTCTCATCCCCTTCCCCCACTACTCTCCTGGAGGGTGAGATACCCTATTTAGTGTCTATTTCATTCCCTCCTCAAGCCAAATTCAATGGGAATAAGGTTGACCCATTCCCTTTTGCCTTCCTATTCTTCCCCTCCATTGTAACCATTTTCGCTTGCCTCTTCTATATGAGATGGTTTACCCCATTCTGTCTCTCCCTATCTCCTCTCATTATATTCCTCTCTCACCTCTTAATTTCACCTTTTAAGTATCATCCCTTCCTGTTAAATTGGTCCTGTGCCTTCTATCTATGTATACCTGTAAACATATATACACACATTCACATATATATTCATATGCCCATATACCCTCATATATAGACATATATATATATTTTTTTCTATTCCCTTAAAATACTGAGAAAATTTTCATCAGTTACACTTATTGTTTTTCCATGTAGGAATGTTAATAGTTCAACTTTGATAAGTTCCTTATGATTTCTTTTCCCTGTTTACCTTCTCATGCTTCTCTTGCTTCTTATATCTGAATGTCAAATTTTCTATTCAACTCTGGTTTTTTCATCAAGAATGCTTGAAAGTCCTCTATTCCACTGAATGACCATATTTCCCCCTGAAACATGATACTCAGTTTTGCTGTGTAGGTGACTCTTGGTTTTAATCCCAGCTCCTTTGACCTCTGGAATATCACATTCCAAGCCCTTCAATCCCTCAGTGTAGAAGCTGTCAGATCCTGGATTATCCTGATTGTGTTTCCACAATATTCACATTGTTTCTTCCTGGCTGCTTGTAATATTCTCTCTTTAATCTGGGAATTCCAGAACCTGGCTATAATATTCCTAGGAGTTTTCTTTTTGGGATCTTTTTCAGGAGGTGATCAGTGGATTCTTTCAACCTCTATTTTGCCCTCTGGTTCTAAAACATCAGGGCAGTTTTCTTTGAGAACTTCCTGGAGGATGATTTCTAGGTTCTTACTTTGATCATGGCTTTCAGGTAGTCCAATAATTTTTAAATGATCTCTCCTGGATCTATTTTCCAGGTCAGTGGTTTTTCCCATGAGATATTTCATATTGCCTTCTAGTCTTTCATTTGTTTGGATCTGTTTGACAGCATCTTGATTTCTCATAAAGTCATGAGCTTCCATTTGCTCCACTCTAATTCTGAAGCAATGATTCTCCTCATTGAGCTTTTGAGATTCTTTTTCCATCTGGCAAATTCGGCTTTTGAACACATTCTTCTCCTCCTTGCCTTTTTGAGCCTCTTTTTGCCATTTGAGTTAGTCTATTTTTTAAGGTATTATTTTCCTCAGTCAGGCTGTTGACTCTCATTTCGTAATTTTCTTGCATTGTTCTCATTTCTCTTCCCAATTTTTCCTCCACTTCTCTTATCTGCTTCTCAAGGTCCTCTATGGCCTATAACCAGCTCATATTTTCCTTTGAAGCTTTTGGTGCAGGAGTTCTGACTTCACTGTCTTCCTCCTGTTCCATGCTTTGCTCCTTTTTGTCCCCCAAATAGGAGTGTAATGTTGGAATCTTCTGTCTGCTTTGTTTCCTTTGCCTGGTCATGTTGCCCCTCAGTCACTTGATGCCCGGGCGTTTTGCCACAGTAGGACTCTGCCACCAGACAGGGGAGCTTTCGTCCCAAACGCTGGGGTTTTCTCAGCTGCTGGAGATATTAGATGGGTGCCCTCTCTGAGGTCTCCACAAGCTCTGGCAAGCTGGACACACACCCCAGGACCTCCACCCTAGACTGCAATCCAGATCCAAGCAGGTTAAAGCAAGAGCAATTACCCCCTCAGTCTGGTGCTTGGTCCCCCTACACTCTGCAGGCCAGGAGCTGAAGCTGCCATGTGGCGCTGGCTGTGCCAGCATCTCCCGGCCAAAAGCCACAAACTCCCAGTTCTTGGCTCCCAAAGTCCAGACTGTACTGACCTCTCACTTTGTCCTTCTCATCTGTGTGTTGATAAATCTGGAAATGGCCACAGCTGCTGCTGATCTGGGGTCCCTCCCACCGGCCGCTGGTCAGCCTGCCCTGGGGCTAAAGCCTCAGCATGGGGCTGGGCTCGGCCTGGCCGATTCCTGCCAGCCTGCTGCAGGAGGTTAGCTTCTCTGTGTCATTTTGTGGGTTCTGTAGCTCCAAAGTTTGTTTAGAGTCCCCTTTTTACATGGATTGGGGAAGGTGGAAGCCAGAGGCCAGCAGAGGTCTTGCTTCTACTCCGCCATCTTCAGGGACATGTTTTATTTAACAAAATAAAACACATCCACAATAAAACACAAAGGTTTCACATTCCAAGTCAAAAACAGTCAAAACTAATCTCCTTCTCTATCTAATAATCCCTACCTCCTAGAGACCTATAATAGCCAGAGGTATAGATGGTCTAGGTCCCCTTCCCCCACCCCTAAATAGGAAAATTCTTTGATTTACCAGAGTCAAGCAACCTAGCCTTCTGATAAACCCAAAACCTTAGTAACTGTCTTCCAGATCTATATTATTAACCTGTATGGAGCCATCACCACCACCATCCCTTTGTTTTGACATTGTTCATGTCTCCACATTAGATGTCCTAATCATTCCCACTGATGAACACTTAGTTTAGCATTGATACTGCCTCCTCATCAAGGCATGAAATTCTGGGCTCTTTGATAAGCTCTGTAATCCTCTGATTCTTGGTACTTATTTGGTAATGCCAAACTGATGATGATTCACAGTTAGCTCATACACCTAGAGTATTTATTTGTTTTCCTTCTGTCAAACCCTGAGCCAATGGCTTTGCCCAGGGCTATCTAGAGAGGAAAAGGGGAAGATACCTACAAAAGGAAAATGTTCACAGTGTTTAGAAAGTTCCTCAGACCTCAAGAGCTTGGTTCGCTCCTCCACCTTTTCTCTGTACCTTGCTGCCCAGTTCTAGTTCCTGCTTAATCTAGGACAGCCTTGACTTGGACCAGAAATTTAGCATAGACTAGTGCCAGGGTTGGGAAATCTGCTGCCTTGATGCCACATGTGACCTTCTAGATCCTTGGGTGAAGCCTTTTGACTGAGTTCAAGTTTTACAAAACAAATCCTTTCATTAAGGAGATTTGTTCAGTGGATTTTGGATTTAGTCAAAGGGCCACACTTGAGGACCTAGAGGGCCACAGGTGGCCTTGAGGTCACAGGTTCTCTAACCCTGGTAGTGGCTCCTCCACTAGATCTTGGGAAGCTTAGTCTAGGAGTTCTTTTATCTTCCTCATTGTTGCTGGCTCACATTTTTACAGCTCCTAGATTGGACCAGGAAATCTTTGCCACTCAAATGCTACCTTTGCCCATTGTCATTTTAGGGACTACATGTTCCCTTAGCTCCATGCTCATAGTTCCATGGACTGGTCAGATAGTAGTGCTGACCTCCATCTTAGAGCACAGCTCCAAATTGGGATCAATTCCTGCATATCAAGGAGAGATTTCAAAAGAACTACATGGACTTCTGTGGTACATAGTATTCTCATTGCAGAAACAGACTGAGCTGTCATGGACTCTGAGCTGGGGGATGGGGTTCTGCTGGCCAGGGAGAATAATTGCTATTCAAATAATGAGTCCACAAGAGGACAAATCTAAGGAGGTGGGGAGGTCTGGTAGAGAGAATGGACATTGAGGCAGAGAAAAGACAGAAGTAGAAATCTTACCTTCCACAAAAAAGACTGCAGCTGGAAGAAAACTGGTATCATTATAAAGATTGAAAATGTGAACTAAACATGACAGACTGACGTTAGATTCAGTCTCTGCTTTATGGCGTGAAGAACTGGTATTCAGTTTATTGAGTGACTATCCCTCTAAGAACTGGGGGAAAGCTCCAAGTATTTTTCTCTTTACCTTCCCTCTCACCATGCTTTGAACATTGGTGGGGGAAGTGTTAGGGAGGTAAACACCTCCTCCCTCCAATGCAGAGAATAGGTGTGAGGAAAGAGTGGTGGGCAATGCAAAAGGTACATGCCAAACCTATCTATAGGAAGAAATAAGTTTGGTCTAGGAGAAACAACTCTGCCCCCTTTTCACTGGGAGTGAGAAATAAGAGGTGAGAGTGCCTCATTTATATAGAAACCAAGTTCGTATATATCTAAACAGCCTCTCTCTCTCTCTCTCTCTCTCTCTCTCTCTCTCTCTCTCTCTCT
>NW_027186296.1:108317496-108410335 GCF_028583685.1 Petaurus breviceps papuanus
TCTCTCTCTCTCTCTCTCTCTCTCTCTCTCTCTCTCTCTCTCTCTCTGACCTCCCAGCTCTTGCTGGTTCTGGTAACTAGTATTCTTTTAAAGTCAAACCCCATGGGTGCAGCACAGGGGTATGAACTAGCTGTGAATAATCATCAATTTGGTATTACAAAATAAGTACCAAGGGTCAGAGGAGTAAACACCTTATCAAAGAGCCTAGTATTTCATGCCTTGATGAGAAGGCAGTATCAATGCCAAAATAAGTGTTGGTCAGTGGGAACAATTAGGACACCTAATATGGAGACATTAACAATGTCAAAGCAAAGGGTCAGATTGATGAAAGATAATGCCTGGGCAAATCCTCTATATTTGACACTTAAAATGCAGGTAGGTTAATTTTAGACACCTTGCTTCATTGTTTAGTTTAGCTTTGGCATAGCTTAACACAGAAATCTGGTTTTCATAGGTCCAACTTCTCTCAAGTAGCTAAGATAAGCAAGAAGACAATGGGAAATGACTTAGCTATATTTATTAATAGTAATAGCTAGCATTTAGGTGTTTTAAGATTTGCAAAGAGCATTACAAATAATATCTCATTTTAGCTATGGGAGGTAAGTATTATTATTATCCCCACTTTCAAGATAGGGAAACGGAGGTTGACAGAGATCAGGTGAACTTGCCCAGGATAACATAGATAATAATTGTTAGAGGCTGCATTTGAACTCGGGTCTTCTGGACTCCAAGTGCAGTGCAGAGCCTTACACAGCTCTACTTCTAATAATAATAATAGCTAGCATATGCATAGCACTTTAAGGTTTGCAAAGCACCCAATACAGATTATCTCATTTGATGATAAATCATTTGATTTCAGATGAACTATCTTCTTAGGAATTAAAAGATGAGGTGGATGTGATTACTAAATTATCATTCCTGTTACTTGAAAGAACATAGGGAACACAAGGATCTGCTGAACTGGAGAAGGGCAAATTCTGTCCCAATTTCCAAAAAAAGGAAGAAAGGAATCTACAAAATAGAACCCAATGTGCTTGACTCATATTCCAGACAGTTTGGGAACATCTAGAAAAAAAAAGCAATGATGTCAAAGACCCAACATGGTGTCATTAAGAACAGACCATGCACTACAGGAAAGCAAAACTTAGGCCTACAGGAAATCAAAACGTAGGCCCTGCAGCAGAAGCCCAGCTCTAGTTTAGAGCACTGTCTACATTTTATGAGAATGCTTTCACTCACTTCACTCAACAGTAATAGAAAGCCAAACGTCACTAGAAGGACAGAAGCTATCAGTGGTCAGAAGAAAAGAGGACGAAGAGCTATCAGACATAAAACAACTTCTCAACTCCCCCTACAAGCAGCAGTTTACTATGTGATGAAGAAGCTATTTTGATTTGTGATGTCAGATTCCTTCCTCAGATAGCTGATTCTGAAATGACTCCCACATCCATAACCAGTCATTTCCTATCTGTTAAGATTATCATCAGTTTCAAAATTTGTACACAATTACAGACACAACGTATATATGATGACCAACTTTGATAGACTGGACTCTTCTCAGCAATGCAGGGTTATAAGTCAATCCCAAAAAACTCATGATGGAGAGAGATGTCTACATCCAGAGAAAGAACTAGAAAGAACTGAGTTTGAATCCAGATTGAAGCAAACTACCTGATCTTTTTCTTGTTTGGTTTTGTTTCCTCTTTCCCATTGTTAATTGCATCTGATACCATCCTTCTTTATAACCTGACTAATGTCTAATGTGAAAATATTTGCAGATCCAATACTTGATTGTATGCTGCCATGGAAGGGGAAAGGGGATGGAGGGAGAGAAAATTTGAAACTCAAGGAATTGTGGAACTGAATTTTGTAAACTAAAAGTAAACAAACAAATTATTAAAGACCAAAAAAAACCAGACCATGCTAGACTAATGCTATTGCCTTTTTGGACAGGGTTTCTAAAGGGGATTGCTTTGTTTATAAATAGTTTGCCTAGATTTTAGCAAAATATTTAATAAAGTATCTTATATTATTCTTGTTGAAAAGATGAGGAGATGTGGGGTAGAAAATAGTACAACTACTGGTTTACAACAGATGGACTCAGTACTGGTTGAATAGTTGGACTCAAAAAGTAAGGCTAATGCACTGGTAGCAGAACGGACAGAGAGATGCGTAGATTTTGCAGTGGCAAATTTAGGTTTGATGAAAGAGAAACTTCCCAGTGATTTGAGCCATTCTTCAGTAGAATGGATTGCCTCATAAGGTAATGGGGTCCCCTTCATTGAAAGTCTTCAAGGAAAAATTAGATAACTACTTGTCTGACATTTATGTTTTCTCTTTCTTACCCTATCCCAACTGGGAAAAACAAAAACAAAACCCTTGTAACAAATATCAAGCAAAATGAATTTCCTTAGCAGTGTCCAAAAATGTGCCTCATTCTGCACATTAGTCCATAACTACTTTTTCAAGAGACACATAATACTGTTTCATCATGGATCCATGGAATCATGGAATCATGACATGGATCAGAGTTTCTAAGTCTTTCAAAGTTATTTGTCTCTAGGAGGTTATTGTTATTCTGTACATTTTCTCCTGGTTCTGCTTGCTTCGCTGCATCAGTTTATAGGAGTCTTCCTAAGTTTCTCTGAAAAATCCCACTAACCATTTCTTTTTTTTTCCACTAACCATTTCTTATAGCCCAACATTTCACTATATCCATGTACCATAATTTGTTTGGCCAATTTATGGGTACCCCTTAGTTTCCAGTTCTTTGCCATTTGGAAAAATGCTACTATAAATATTTTTGTATTTTCCTCTTTGATCTCTTTGGAGTAGAGGTCTAGTGGTAGTATTTCAAGGTCAGAGGATATGCACAGTTTAGTCACTTTTTTAAGGCATATATGGAAGAAGTAATACCCTAACCCCTGCCTCCCATGCAGTTAGGCTAGTTTTTCCTTAAAAGACATTGAGACGTTCCTCTAGACTTTGTTGACTCAAGGACTAAGAGCTGATACTGTTGGTATGTTACTTCCTCAATTCCAGAGAACAAAACAGCTATGAGGTATAAGAGAGCTTCTAAGGTCCTTGGTTGGTGAATGCTGATGGGAGTTTTGTTCAGCTAAATCAATTCAAAGGATTCTCAATGCCTATCCTTGTTGAGCATCCTCTCTTGCTATGGCCAAATACATCTCCTTTTGTTAACTGTCGAGTTACGTGTGAGTGTCTCATTTTGTTTCAGTATCTAACCTAAATTACCAGGGGACTAGCTTGAGTCAGGCCCAGCCAAGAAGAGCATAGTTCCAAATTGTTTTCCAGAATGGTTATATGAATTCACCATTCCACCAACACTGAATCAATATACCTGTTTTCCCACAGGCCCTCCAATATTTATTATTTTCCTTTTTTGACAGCTGTACCGATCTGACAAATGTGAGATAGAATTTCAGAGATGCTTTAATTTGCTTTCTCTAATTGTTAGTGATTTGGAACATTTTAATATAGTTACAGATCATTTAGATTTCTTTCTTTGAAAAATGCCCTGTTTATATCCGTTGATTATTAATTGGTGAAGGACTCTTCTTACAAATCTTAATCTATCCTGTTTTATTCTTGTCTGAGTTCTATAAATCATCTACTCATCCTTGTCAAGGATCTTACTCTAGATCTTTTTGATAGCCCATAGATATCAGTGAAGCATATGGGCTGTCTACCAATTATCCACTAACTCTATAAGTAACCCATCTTTTTATGACATCTTTCTTTGTTCCACTTCTTCTGAATAAATTCTTTATTTGTAATATATTGAGGCCTGTTCATACCTAACACATGCTTCTCCATTGCCCTTTGGATAATCCATAATTTTTATTATTTGGAGACTTTGGTATTCCATGATTCATAGCCATAAAACATCACAGGAAGAATACTGATGTTGAGAAGATGGACTTTTGTTTCAGAAAGAAGCTTAGAGTCAGTTCATTACCCAATTCCCCAAAGGGAATCTAACATACTCTTCTCTACCTGTTCAAGGGCCCCACTTACACCCAGTTGCATTATCTTCCAACACAGGTACATGAATGAATTCTACAGATTGTACAACTGCTTTTCATAGTCCATTGGCATCAAACTCAAACAGAAACTGATCTCTTCAGGCCTCATTTTGATTTAGAAAGCCACAAATTAACATTATCTATGTCATACTGCATTTATACTTGTTAAAAATTTCCCAGTTACATTTCAATCTGGTTTGAGTTCTACTTGAGAGTTTTGTGAGGCATTGGCTGCTGGTGGGCCAAGAGTTTGATACCTTTGGATTTAGAGAATAGCATTATTAATCCATTAGGTTTTTCTTTTCTGAATAGTTGGGTCAAATTTTGTATGATTATATATCTCATTTAGGAGTCTCTGCAATGTTCCAGGGTTTGATGTAATTGTCACAATACCAACCATAACCAGAAGGATTAGAAGGACTTCACCTACCATAAGAAATCTCCTCTCCTCCTGAACCTGACATCCTCCTAGGCAGCGGCAAACATCTTTAGAGATCATACATCTCTGTTTTATTCCTTGATTGATATTAATAATTCAATGGTCACCCAACAAAGTTATCTCTAGCCTTTTCTCTTTCGAGGATACAGTTTGATTCCAGGCTAACTATTAGTAATGATTTGGATACATACATATGTATGTATGTATGTGTGTATATATATGTGTGTGTGTGTGTGTATGTATACACACATATACATATATATGTGTGTATATATATATATATTTACATATGTTTCATTACTAATTACTACCACTGTGGCAATCCACAGATTTACTCCTATGCCTTAGCATGGTGTGTGAATGTAACCCTAGGTTTTCAAAGGCCATGCCAGAAGAATGCAAATGCTGGCAGGTATTACCAGACTAGAAAGGCTTTTAATACCGACCAAATGATGGACTGTATTTCTGTTGTCCAAGGACCAACTTGGCTGAATTTAGAGAGGTTTATCACCAAGTTGGTAAGGGGAAGTGCGGGTGGAGGTGACATTTTTCTGTTATAGTTACTCTAAAAGATCCTCTAGAAAGTCAGAGAGAGGTTGTGATTTTCTTAAGTGAAGGCAATACTGATGCCAACCAAAGCATGAATCCTTGAAATATATTCAATATAAACATCTGTGAAAAGTAAATACTGATTTTCAAATTAGTAAGTAAACAGTGCTCCTAAGAGTAAGGCTGAGTCAGGAGGAAGGAAACACAAGAGCATTTCGTAGCAGAACAGAAAACAATAGCTTTCTGGCAGTGGATTTATAAAGTCACCAAGAAATCAGAAAGGAAAAAAAAATCATAAAGCTGATACGTAGTATTGAGAATCATTTTTGTAGCAAGAAAAATAAACAAATAAGTGCTCATGAAACTAAAAGAAATATACATTGATGGAAATGACAAGTTATTAAAACATTCTCTTTAATAGCATGCAACTAGATAGCATAGTAGCTAAAGCTCTGGGCCTGGACTCAGGAAAACAAGTTCAAATGCAGGCTCAGAGATTTCCTAGGTGTATGACCCTGCACAAGTCACTTAGCCTCTATTTGTCTCAGTTTCCACATCTGCAAAATGGGAATTATAATAGCACCTACCTCACATGTGGTGAGGATCAAATAAGATAATATTTGTAAAGTTCCTAATACAGTGCCTGACACATAATAATCACTATATAAATGTTAACTATTATTATCATGGAGCAGCTAGGTGGTACAGTGGATAGAGTGCTGGGTCTGGAGTCAGGAAGATCTGAGTTCAAATTCAACCTCAGATACTTATTAGCTATGTGACCCTGGGAAAGTCACTTAGTTTTGTTTGCCTCAGTTTCTCACCTGTAAAGGACAAGGAAATGGCAAAACATTCCAGTATCTCTAACAAGAAAACCTCAAATATAGGTAAAAAATCTTACTTTAAGGAGCATTATTACCATGTTGAAGATGCATAAAAAGGCCATTTTCATGTCTAGTTCAATACTCATGCTTAACACTATTATGCAGATAGTGTTAGGCAGATAGATATAAGCATTCTACAGAACAAGAAATCTCATATATGTGTGTGTTTACACTTATATGTTTATACACACGTATATTATATATGTATATATAGACATATATACACATTTATTTATATTTGTATTATAAAATTTGTGATACATTTCATGAAAAATTGAGGACCTCAAGATGCAATCTTTAAAACTCACATTTAGGGTCTATGGGGGATGGAGCCAAGATGGCAGAGTAGAAGCACAAACTTGGCTTGGGCTCCCGCTCCAATTATTTCCAATACATGTAAAAAAAAAATTACTCTAAACAAACATTAGAGCTACAGAACCCACAAAGTGACAGAGAGAAACAAATCTCCCACTTAAGGCAGCCTGGAAGGATGACAGAAAAGGTCTATCACACTAAGCTGGAAGCAGAGCACAGTCCTGCATGAGCCGCAGGGTTCTGGCCCCAGGGTGGCCTGACCAGCAGTAGCCAGAGCAGACTTCAGGAGAGTGAATCACCAGCAGCTGTGGTGGTTTCCAGACTTCTCAACCCATAAACACCAAAGACAAAGTAAAAGGTCAGTGTGGATTCTGTCAGAACGTGGGGGGGGGGGGTAGGAGGGGGGGAAGGAAGGGGACAGAAGAACGCCATCCAGCCCCTGCCCCTAGGGAGAGAAGTGGTAGAGGTACAGTGGCTGCAGCTGCTGCCGCGTGGTTACTTCAGGAGCTCCTGGCCTGCAGATCATAAGGGGACCAAGTGACTATTCAGAGGGTAATCACTCTTGCTTTAACCTGCTTGGGTCTGGATCACAATCTTGGGTGGTAGTCCTGGGGTGTGTGACCAGTGAACCAGAGCTTGTAGGGGCAATAAAAAGGACACCCTCCTAATAGCTCTGGCTGCTGTGAAAACCCCAGTGATTTGGAACATAGCTCTCTCCATTCTGGAAGCAGAGTTCTATCATGGCAAAGAGCTCAAAAGTCAAGTAATTGGCCGGCAATGTGAGCAAGCAGAGGAAGCACAAACAGACCATAGAGTCCTTTTGGGGGGACAAAAAGGATCAAGGCATGGAGTGGGAGGAAGACAATGAAGTTAGAACTTTTGCATCAAAAGCCTCCAAGAAAAATATGAATTGGTTACAGGACATGGAGGAGCTCAAGAAGGATTTTGAAAGTCAACTAAGAGAAGTGGAGGAAAAATTGGGAAGAGAAATGAAAATGATGCAAGAAAATCATGAAAAGTGAGTCCATAGCCTGTTAAAGAAGACCCAAAAATATACTGAAGAAAATAACACCTTAAAAAATAGACTAACTCAAATGGCAAAAGAGGCCCAAAAAGCCAATGAGGAGAAGAATGCTTTAAAAAGCCAAATTTGCCAGATGGAAAAGGAATTTCAAGAACTCACTGAAGAAAATAACTCCTTCAAAATTAGACTGGAGCAAATGGAAGCTAATAACTTTATGATAAATCAAGATACTATAAAACAGATCCAAACAAATGAAAAAATAGAAGGCAGTGTGAAATACCTCATTGGAAAAATCACTGACCTGGAAAATAGATCCAAAAGAGATAATTTAAAAATTATTGGACTACCTGAAAGCCATGATCAAAAAAAAAAGCTTAGACACCATCTTTCAAGAAATTATCAAGCAAAATTGCCCTGATATTCTAGAGCCAGAGGGCAAAATAGAAATTGAAAGAATTCACCAATTGACTCTTGAAAAATATCCCCAAAAGAAAACTCCTAGGAATATTATAGCCAAATTCCAGAGTTCCCAGGTCAAGGAGAAAATGCTGCAAGCAGTCAGGAAGAAAGAATTTGAATATTGTGGAAACACAATCAGGATAACACAAGCTTCTACAGTAAGGGATCAAAGCACTTGGAAAATGATATTCCAGAGGTCAAAGGAGCTAGGACTAAAACTAAGAATCACCTACCCAGCAAAACTGAGTAAAATGCTTCAGGGAAAAATATGGTCATTCAATGAAATAGAGGATTTTGAAGTATTCTTGATGAAAAAAACAGAGCTGAACAGAAAAATTGACTTTCAAATACAAGATACAAGAGAAGCACGAGAAGGCAAATAGGAAAAAGAAATCATAAGTAACTTATTAAAGTTGATCTATTTACATTCCTACATGGAAAAATGATCATTGTAACTCACAAAATTTTTCTCAGTATGAGGATAGTTGCAGAGAATATATATATACATATATATATATATGTACAGGAGGGTGTATGTGTATATAAATATATATGTGAGTGTGGGCATATGTATGTTCATGTATACATAGACAGAGGGCACAGGATGATATCTAAAAAATAAAATTAAGGGGCGGCTAGGTGGCACAGTGAGTAAGAACTCTGGCCCTGGAGTCGGGAGGACCCAGGATCAGTTCCGGCCTCAGATACTTAACATCCACACACACAAAAAAAACTGGCAGTGTAACCTTGGGCAAGTTACTTAACCCCAATTGCTTTTAATAAAATTAAATTAAATTAAGAGGTGAGAGAGGAATTTATTGGGAGAAGGAGAAAGGGAGAGATAGATTAGGGTAAATTATCTCATATGAAAGAGGCAAGAGAAAACAGTTACAATGGAGGGGAAGAGCAGGAAGGTGAAAGGGAATGGGACAACCTTATTTTCTTGAATTTGGCTTAAGGAGGGAATAACATACTCACTCAATTGGGTACCTTACCCTATAGGAAAATAGGGGGATAGGGGATAAGAGGGGGGATGATAGAAGGGAGGGCAGATTGGGGGAGAGGGTAGTTAGAAGCCAAAATTTTTGAAAAGGGATAGGGTCAAAGGAGAAAATAGAGTAAGTGGGGGGCAGAACAGGATGGAGGGAAATATAAATAGTCTTTCCCAATATAACTACTATGGAAATGATTTGGGTAACTACACATATACAACCTATATTGAATTGCTTATCTTCCCAGTGGGGGAGGGCAAGGAGGGAAGAAGGGGGAAAAATCTGGAACTCAAAGTTTTAAAAACAAATGTTTAAAAAAAATTTGTTTTTTACATGCAACTGGGAAATAAGATATGCAAGCACTGGGGTATAGAAATCCATCTTGCTGGGGTGGCCAGGTGGCACAGTGAGTAAGAGCGCTGGCCTCAGAGTTAGAAGACCTGGGATCGGTTCCAGCCTCAGATACTCAGCACCCACACAAAAAAATAATTGGCCATGTAACCTTGAGCAAGTTACTTAACCCCTATTGCTTAAAAAAAAAAAAAAGAAATCCATCTTGCTCTACTAGAAAGTTAAGGAGGTGAAGGGGGAGGATATAAGAGAAAACAGATTGGGGGAAGGGGTATTCAGTAGGCTTCCTATTTTGGAGTGGGGGTAGGAAAAAGAAAAAATTGTAAATCAAAATCTTGTGGAAATGAAGGTTGAAAACTAAAAATAAATAAATATTTTTTAAAACCTCACATTTAATAAAGTTTAAGGACACTAAGAAACATAACAGGAAGATTTAAAATTTGAGAATGAAATGTCATTAAATAAGCGGACAATTAACACTGATCACCCAGAGCCACGATTTCTCCCTCCTGCAGGGAAAGACAAGTTCACTTCATTCCATCTCCTATGTCTTTGCAGCCATCAAGAATACACCTCTGATATTATGATTCATTCCATCACAAACCAAATGCACCAACACAAAAATACGTTAACATCCAGTCATCTCTTTTTATCTAAGAATAATATCCAGTCCAACCTCCATTACCCACAACAGAAATACGCTGTTGTTTTAGACATAGCCACAAGGTGACGCTGTGGGCTTTAGTCAAACTGACAAATTCAATCAGGCCCTAAAGGGCTACTGCTTGTCACTCATCCACATACTTTCACCTCCTATCCTGGGCAGCACTGGATTCTGATGTACGTCAGAACCAGGGTGTGATGGAGACAACTTGAATCGTTTTTCAGTGTGAGCATTTACATCTAAGTAAATGGAAAAATAATATGAGTCAGAATCTGATTTTTTTTAATTAACTAAAGAAAGATGGAGAAAATGTTAATAATGCAAAATAAATTTTAAAATGGGTTATGCATACATTTTTTTTCTCTGAGAGTCAATTGTTAAACATTTTCCAGCACACCACTAGCCTAGCAGTAGCTAGCTGTGTGTTCACTAATCTAATCTCTGGTTTATGCCCCTCTTGCTTAGTATTTCTTTCCTTCAAGCTGTCAACTAATAGCTTCTGTCCAAAGGATCTTTAGTAAACAGCTTAATCAGATTAGTGCAAAAGGTAGTTCTAAAAAAAATAAGCAGCGCCGTGTGTATCACAAAAGCAGCAGCCATCTCATTTTCCCGGTCTTCTTGGAGCAGAGCCTCACTTTAGCTGGTAACCTGTTTCAGGGAGAAGTAAATAGAAAGATCAGGACCTTAAGCAAACCTCCCAGCAGCCATGGGTACAAGAAGAAGGAGTGAGTTTAAATCATTCAAATAGTCTACACTGGCTTAAGGCTGAAATCCTCGTTCTTTGCCAGGTGATAACAGGATCCTCAACTCCTCCCTCACTGCTTTTCTGTACCTCTTACTCCTCTTTTGCTTAACTGTTCACACACCCTATCTTTTATTCTGGTGGAATGGGATTTTTTTTTACCAGAGGCAGACATAAGCCAAGGTGTAGGGGAGGAAAAAAAAGTGATCTTGATTACCATGCCACCGAATCCCTCCTCCTGACCTACCTCTTGAAAATCTATCTTTATAATCCCATTTGCATAACTCAAAGAATAGTGGAAAAACCTGTGAGACTCATATATTATCTTCCTACGTGAAAAAATCCAGAGGAAAACAGTTCTGTTTCCTGTACCTACTGGAGAGTCACAGGTTTTAAGCAGTCACTAGAATCTGACCTTGCAGAAAGTGAATTTCCCAGTTGCAACATAGGAACTGGGTGTGTTAAGTGGAATTGATCACTACCTATTGAGTATTGGGGTCAATTTTATTTTAAAAAAAAAGGTTAGAAGGGGTTATTAAAATTAGGAATTTCATAGGATCCCTTTTCCTTACATTCTGGCAAAGGAATAGGACAACCATCTAGGAGATATGCTCTTGTGAGGAGGGTAGAGTTAAGGGCATATGGTGCTTTGTCACAGCTGCCCTGAGGTCACTTCACTCCAGTTATGGGCCTAATGAAAATAATTTATTAGTTATCGCCATTCCTAGGAGATCTGGCCAATTGAAAGGTAGATGGGGACAACTAAAACATCAGACCAGTGGGGCAGATAGAAACACAAATATCAGTCCAAGTTGAGTCCATCATAGCCATGATAGGACAAGATATCTAAGATGAATAAAGCAAATAAAGGGGAAAACTGGAATGGAAAATATCCTGCATCAATGCTGCAGAAAAACGAATAGCAACATGTAGAATAGATCAATGTTGAGATAAGTTGTCAAGGAAGAAGCACTAACGGTTCCCAAGAGTCTATCAGTCCCACTGGTGCTGCCATATTGTAGTACTCCTGTCATGTAGGGTCAAGTTGGCAGGCATTTCAGGGAGATTCAGAAGGATTCCTTTAAATTCCAGGAAATACAGAAAGTTCCATGTTTATTATACTTTGATCTTTCAGCACAACTGAAATTGTTTCCTTAATTTGACTTTTTATTTGCATTTTTCCATGGTGACATTTTCCTGTTGCCTTAAAATCATTATTTCTTTTAAAGAAGAACTTTGAATTCAAATAGCTTTTGTAGTTCCAGATTTGTTCTTCTGTTGATTCAATAGTAGCCAATAATTCTGTTGCCTAACTCTCCTAGAGTGTGGATGTATCCTTTGAGCTACTTGGCAGAGAAGACTGAATGCAATCCCCTAGAAACAAAGAACAAATTTTGACTTTATGTCTGAACTGTTACAGCAGCTTCCTAACTAGTGAAATCAGTGGGATTGGGCTTTAGTGAGATTTGGGAAGGGGGAGCATCTCCCTGCCTTTGCCCCTTCTTTCTCTAATACATCTAGAGTTGCCTAGGTAATCTCAGATTTGTTTTCAATCCCATCGGTCCCAAGAATTTAAGAATCTTCAATGTTTTCCTACTACTTTTTCCTGTGTCAACTTTAAACTCCTCTTTCCGTCATATAAGAAGTCGCTCAACTAGCCTGCTCATTCTTCTTCCAGTACTCACTCATCCAACTTCATTTTGTGAGAATATCCATTTTAATCCACCACTACCATCTGACCTTTCTGGGGGAGAGGGGCGGCTTTTCTTCCTCAAGCAATTCAAAACCCTTTTAACTGTGTATTCACTATTGTGCAAGGCTTTGTTTGTAGACACAAAAATGAAAAAAGTTGCCTTCAAAGGGATTAGAATCTATAGAGAGGATAGGAAATCTACACAAATAAATGTGGCACAAGGTAGAATGCAATGAGGCAAAGAAGAAATCAAAGCAAGAGTATTACAGAAAAATTTAAGGAGGGAGAGAATATTCTCAGCTAGTAGAAGAGAATGAGTAAGGAAGGAGGGAAAATCAGGAAAGGCTTTGTTTATGCTTTTCTTCTGCCGGGTCAGGGTGGGGTGAAAAATAATCTTCAATTCTCTTTATATAATTTCCTTCAAAACCTTATATGACTCATGTTCATAGGGTGGTGGACTTGCAGTCAGGAAGGCATGGGTTTAAATTTCACCTAAAGTACTTACTACCTTTATAATCCTGGGCTAGTCACTTAACTGCTCTCAGTTTGTTTTATTAGTGAGGTATCAACAGTAAAATGGGAATAATAATAGTTATAGGGCTGACTTCGTTGAGTTATTGTAGCCTAGTCCTTTGCAAACCAGTCATCATTACTGTAAATGCATCTATTCTTGGTTAATTACAGTTTCACCCACCTAGAACTCGATTGAGTAACATCAAATATCTACAGTATTGATAGGATGAAAAGGAAAAAAGGTCTTTGAGGAAGGAATATAAATGTCACAAGGTTCACTCACCAAATCTCATGAGTGTCCTTCCTACCAGACCTGGTCCTAGTCTGTTGTCCTTTAGGGCAATAAGAGGGGAATGGTTAACCTGGAAAGTCATTCATGGTTAAACTAAATAAACATGCAAAACCTGTTAAGACAAAAGCAAGGTTTTATCTATGGATGAAGTTCTAGGTCAAAAGGTATGCAAACTCAAAAAGGGGCAGGGCCTTCTCTGAAAATAAAGTGGTAAGTCCATTAATAGATTGGCAAAACCACCTCTAAAGGGACATTAAACAAAGGTGTTCTCAAGCCACTGGTCTATCATTAAATCAGGAATCTGAACACATTGAGACTTAGTTAAGAATCAAGCCAAAATAATAAGCCAGCAATTAAATTAGCAGGATCAAAGCCAAGGGTACCATCAAATAACAGGGATGATCTGCTTTGCTGAAGTAGCAAAATGTTTTGGTTTTTATTACCATAGCTTGTCTTGCCATCCCCTACACGTTTCCGTTTCCTTTCCCCTCCTAAATAACCATCCCTTATAACAAAGTTTCTTTATAACCATGAAATAATTTTTTAAAAGAGGAAAAAGTGAACACATCTAAATCACCACAATGAAAAATAGTCTGACTTTATATATAACCTCCACACCTGTGTTAACCCACCTCTGTGCACCTACAATGGTGGGGAAAAGTGCCATCCATTTTTTCTTTAGGGCCAAGTTTATTCTTTATGATTTCAACTGTTTTGTGGTTGTAGTTTTTTCCACTTACATTGCAGTATCATTGTATATATTGTTTTCCTGGCCCACCTTACTTCACTTTTCATTAGTTCATGTCTTTTCTTGTTTCTCTCTATTCATTATGTTTGTTGTTTCTTCTAGCATAGCAATACCCTGTTACATTCATGTGCCACAATATGTTTAACCATTCCCTGATCAGTGAGCATATCTGCTTTGTTTCCAGTTCTTGGATATTGCAAAAACTGCTGCTATAAATTTTCTGGTGTATATGGAATATTTAACAAAAATGTCAATGACCTCCTTGGAACATAAGCCTAGAAGTGGAATCTTTAGATCAAAGGGTATAGAAATTGTAATCACTTTATTTGAACAATTCCAAATTAATCTCCACATGTTTTCAGGTGTATTTGGAATAGTCTCCAACTAGACCATAAGCTTCTTAAAGCTGGGTTCATATATCCTACTTTTGTATCCATCACTATACAGAGTACAATGATTATACACAGTATTAGCTCAATAAATACTGATTGATTGACAGACCCAATGCAAACAAGGTTTAAATGTATCTCCACTGCAAATGACCATCTCTGTCTGATAGATACTTACTGATCTGAAATCTCACTGATGTAGGTATTTCCTCTCAAGGTACCAATTAGAACCAACACACACTTATTCTAAATGAAAACTAGTCTAAATCCCTTTAGTACATAAGAGGTGCCTACATTATGCTGGAGGTCTTCCATTAGCAATTTTGATATTGTAGGAGTGTTAATGTAATGTACATGGGCTATTATTGTCAAACTATATTAAACACTCCAAACAATCACCATTGAAATTATTTCATTTAAAACAAGGTTAAATATTCTGGATTTTTCTAGAACAATAAACATAAATTAGCATATGAAACATTTTACTCAAGTAAGTGCTTACTAAATACTTTTTTGTCCATTTATTCATTCATTCATTTTATTATTTATTCCTCTTTCACCTCACAGGACTAGTCTGCTTCCTTTCCCGTTCATACATTTCTTTAAAAAATATCTTTTACACTGTTTTTCTGCACAGTTCCTCATGAGGAATATGTTGTAACCTATCCATCACTCTCCTTTGGGCAACCAGCAACACGCCATTATTATTTCTGAATATGAATTTACTTTGCAGGGTAATCCTGATTTGCCCTAATTGCATAAAAAAAGAAAAAGAAGGAAGAAATTGGAGGTACTGAAAGGCAATTCTCATACTATTAAGGTTAATTGTAACCTCCAAACATACATGCCAAGTAACAAGTAACAACCATATCACTGCCGCTATCAGTCACTAACATTATTGGAAAAGAATAAACAAGCAGGATCATTTCAAGGTTGTGCCAGCAGACATGAGCCCATTAAAATTAAACAGCAGGATTGCTGTTGCTGGGTGACCAAAAAGTCTACCTACATGTTTCTCTCATGTATAAAAGCAATTTGTTTGACTTTTTTTCCAGAATGATTTTGCAGCTATATTAGAAAGCTCAGTGATTGTTTGGTTATTTTATGTAACAAGGTTACCTGAAGTAGATACTTAGGAAAATACTGGTAGGTAGAACAATCCCTAAATTTAATCATGAGTATTAGAAAAAGAATTATAATAACAGCTAACATTTATATAAGGTTTTAAGGGTTGTAAAACCCTTTATACATATTATCTCATTTTATCTAGATAACAACCCTGGAAGGGAGATGCTATTATTATCCCCATTCTCTAATGGGTATTTTTGCCAGACTATATTAAATACTACAAAATGATAGACACTTAAATTATTGTATTTAACCAAAAACAAGGTTAAATATTCTGGATTTTTCTAGAACAACAAATATAAATTAGCATAAGAAACATTTTACTCAAATTATTATAGATGCTTAATTAGGATTCCCATTTTACAACTGAGTAAACTGAGGCAGTGGATAAGTGACTTGCCCAAGGTCACACAGCCAGGAAGTGTGTTTGACTGGATTTGAACTTTAGGCCTATTGCCGGGAAGATAAGATAATGGAGTATTACTATCGCTGTTTTATAGATGGGCAAACTGGAGTTCTGAAAAGTGGGATGACTTGCAGAAAACTTTTATCAGTTTAGTAAATGGTGGAGTAGTACTAAATTACCTTAGTAAACTATTAGCTAGTAAATGGTGGAGCTGGCACCAGATCCACGTTATCTAAGGACATTCCCCTTTCCACTATGTCAAAAGGTCTCCTCTAAGTAGGGAAGATTTGGGAGGATAAAAGGATTCATATGTTGCATTTAAGATAACAAATATGCAATTAGTTTCAACTTTTCTCCTCCCATACCCCACCATTCTGCCTCTTAGCTTTATTAGGAGTTGGTACCATGAGCTTGGTGCCTCTGGTAGAACAGGAAAACATGGGAGCTATCAGAGATTGCATCAGGAGAGATGCAGAGATCTGGAGAGCGGGTTTCCAAGAAGCAAATCCAGCCACTCTGCTGGTCTTCTGATCTGCCTTGGGTGGAGAATGAGAGAAGCTACCAGATCACCACTACACCTCGCTGGACTTCAAGAATAAACAATTTTGCCTCAATCAACCAGTTGGTCTAGTCCATTCCCTCATTTAATTGCTGAAGAAAAGACAGCCTGAAGAGGCTATTTGTCCAAGGTCTCATAGTTAGGTGTAGGGCATAATTGGCTCTGGCACCACTGGCCTTTGAATGCAGGTCTCCTGAATTACAGTTCAGTGCCTTTTCCATTCTCCTCTGCTTCTTCTCTTACCCTTTATCTTTCTTCTTTTTATCCATGTCTTAATTCTTTTGATTCAAGAAGGCCCCAGATCTGCAGAGTGGGGAAGGGGGTTGTCATTGTCGTTCTGTCAATTAGTTGAGTCCAGCTCTTTGTGACCCTATTTGGGTTTGTACATTGTGTTTTGTTTTTACAAAGATACTGGAGTAGTTTTGTCATTTCCTCCTTCAGGCTCATTTTATAGATGAGGAAACTGAGACAAACAGGGTTAAATGACTGGCCCAGGGTCACACAGCTAGTAAGTGTCTGAGGCCAGATTTAAATTCAGGAAGATGAGCCTTCCTGACTCCTGTCCTGGGACTCTATCCACCTAACCCCCTAAGCGTCCTTTAGGGATGGAGGAGTCATTACCAATTCCCCAGCATCCTTAATACTGGGGTATCATTTCCCTTCTTTTCCTTCCAGACAGATTGGGACCTGTCTGAGTAGGGTATAAGCATTTGTATTACCCCTACTATGAACCAGGAAATATGCTAAAAAAAAAAGTTATCTCCTCTGTGATTCGCAATAACCCTGTGAAGTAGGTGCTGCTGTCATTGTCTCCATTTTACTGTTGAGAAAACTAAAGCAAAGGGATATTAGGTGCCTGTAGCAGCAAGCACCCCAAGCGTCCTCAGGATTTGCTGCTAATACAGGTTCTTGGATCCGCTTTGTTAAAGGAAAGCAACTCAAAATGGGTTAACAAGCTTACTTTAATCAGTCAGACATATATCGTTTACCTTGTTCAGGAGAAAAGGTCAGCACCCCAAACTTCAAAGTATACAGGCAGAATTATCAAGACAGAAACAGATCAAGTAGACAGATTTCCAAACTGTCCAACCATTACATCCATACCCAGTCAACATCTGGGTTTCCACATCTGGGTTTTTCAAAGCCGGGGGGACTCCGGACAACGGCTTCCCAGAATCCATATCAAATCACAGAACACTTCTCAAAGTGAGCCCCCAAAACAAAGCTACACATCAGGGCTTATATAGCCTTCTCCTGGCTCAGAGAATGTAACAACCTTTTGGACCCACTGGCCAATCAAAAAGTATCTACTGAAAAATAAGCCTCCCACCCCAGGCTTCAGGTGCACTTTAGCCTAGGGGCAGGGAAGATCTTCCAAATTTGCATTCCTATTACAGTGCCTTGCCCAGGGCTGAGTAGCTAGGAAGTGTTTGAGACAGTCACTGAACTCTGGTGTTCTTGACTCCAGGTCCACTGCTCTGTCAACTATACCACAATCTGCCTTTGCTGAGGTTTCCCGTTAGTTTTTCTGGATTTTCTAGCACCTAGGATCATAGAATCCCTTCACTTTTTTTTTTTTTTGCTTTTTTGGAGGGCAGTTGGGTTTAAGTAACTTGCCCAAGGTCACACGGCTAGGTTTTTTGTTTCTGTGTGTTAAGTGTCTGAGGCCCAATACGAACTCAGGTCCTCCTGACTACAGGGCCAGCACTCTACTCACTATGCCACCTAGCTGCCCAAATCCCTTCACTTTTAAAAATAGAATTGACTACAAAGCACTAAGGGGAAAAAAAGAGTTGTTGTTCAGTTATGTCTGACTCTTTGTGACCCCATTTGGGATTTTCTTGGCAAAGATACTAGAGTGCTTTGCCATTTCTTTCTCCAGCTCATTTTACAGATGAGAAAATGAGACAAACAGGAAGTAAGTGACTTGCCCAGGGTCACATAGCTAGTGTCTGAAACCAGGTTTTAACTCAGGGAGATGAGTCTTCCTAACTTCAGGTTCAGCACTCTATCCACCTAGCTAGTGTAAAATGGACAGACAATTGAGTTTGGAATCATGAAGATCTGGGTTCAGTTTCAGCCTTCTGGCATTTAGTAGTTGTGGCTCTTTTCAAGTCATTTCTAGATGCCTCAAGTGACTCTTGACTTGTCTTTGTTGATGAAGGGTGCCATATCAGGAATTCCCCACATTGATGGAGTTCCAAAATCTATTGGTATGGGACTCTCTCCTCATTGGTAGAGATCAGTGCTTCTTCACACCTGCATGAAGGGATAAGCAGGTCATACTTGGCAAGAGAGAAGAGTTTCAGTTTCTTCAGTCTCTAGGGTCCCTTCAGCTCAACTCAAGACATTTATTAAGCATCTACTATGTGCCAGGCTCTATGCTAAGCTTCTCTCTTGAGTTTCTTTGGGTTGTTCAGTCTCTTCAGGCTTTGGATGTTTCTGATTTCCAGTTTCCAGAGAAAACATGGATGATGCCTACCCCACTTCAGGTTACTGAAGGAAAAATAAAACTCAGGGGAAAAGCTGACATGAAAAGACCTAGCAGTCTCTGTCATGTCCCTATACCCAACTGGCTACATTAACAATAGAAGAGAACTACCCTTTGGGTGAGATCTAAGGTTCTTGCTCTTGGATAAGCTGAGTTACTTGGCTCCCAATGGGAGAGTTCTTTTATTCTGTATGGTCTAGTATATATTCTCCTATGTATACTTTCTCTGATTTGTGTTTTACTATGGACTTGGATAAATGGATTTCTTTACTAATTGCTCTGTGTATTCATTGTACAATTGCTATTTGGTGGGAAGGGAGTTAAGCCATGGATATAAAGCTTGGTGTCCTACTTCCTCCATTAATGAATAGAAATGAGAAGTTTTAACCTCAATCTGAAAACCATATCCCCTAGACTAATGATATTCAAAGGAGCAGACAGATACATGTTCTAGCCTGATACTCTCTTTCTCTCTGTAGAGCAATGGCCAAACTTTCGGCCCCAACTTCCTGTTTTCCCTCCTGGCAGGAATTAAAGCTTCCCTTTGAGAAGAGTAGAGAAAGACAAGCCTAGAGATGTCTACTTTGCCTCCCTTTGAGTCATACAATGATGCCTCCAGGTCACATGTGAGGGGACAGACCCCACTGCAGAAATAACAACTTTTTTATATATTTGGGCATAAGATAAGAAAAATACAAAGAGGGAACACAAAAACAGATAGAAAGGCTAAAAGTTTTATACATGCTTTTATACATACATTTATACTCTTATGGCTTATATTCCAGAACCAGCTAAAAAGAGTTTCTTAGCTCCCTCAGGCACATCTAGCCCTGATGAATCCAAGTCACATGGTTCTAGTGAACTACATAGTTGCATGCAGTGAAGGAACTGGCAGATGTTATTATGAGCTCCAGTCAGCAACACAGGGTATCAAACTGCACCAAGACTTTTAGGACACCCTGCACTTGAAAAGTTATGGAGAACAGGAGAAGGACCACAAGATTAGAGAGTGGCAAATGACTGATCTTCCGAAAAAGGGAAGAAAAGAGTTGGCAAATTATAGGCCAGTGAGCTTGATTTCCATTCCTAGGAAAATTCTAGAATGAATTGTAGAAGACACAACTGGGGAATAACCAGAAAAAGAAGTAGTAATTACAAAGAGCTGGTATGGGCTTCATCAAAAATAAATCAGGTCAGACTAACCCCATTTCCCTTCTTTTTCCCCAGGATTACTAAACTAATAGATGAGGGGAATGCTGTGGATATAAATTTACCTAGATTTTAGCGAAGCTTTTGATAAAGTATCTCATTCTATTCTTGGAGAATAGAATGCAGTTCAAGTTTGGATTCAGTCAAGGGGCCGCACTTGAGTACCTAAAAAGCCACATGCAGCCATGAGGCTGCAGGTTCCCCACCCCTGCATTAAAGCATATTCCCTCAGTATTCTGAGCTTTGAATAAGACAGCACTCACCTTTTCGGGCCTCTCTCCCTGCTCTGCCCCTGCCCCACCCCCGGTATTTTTCCTATTCTTGTTCTGGCTTTCAACAAATTGCTCTCATGTTCTCCTGCCTAGATCTTGTATCTGTTGTTACTTTTGTGACTTTCAGACCTTAAAACAGCTTTCTGGTTGCTCATTCTCTTTTGATGTCTGGGGCAAGGCATTACACTAAGACTATATAGTTTCCACATGAGGCTAGTTGACTCTCTCCTTTATGGTTTATCTTCCCTGGCACAGGCAGGCACCACTCATTGTCCCCCGCAATCCTGTTAAGGGCCTGGGTAGGACAGCTGACTATGGGTCTGGAAATGTTCAATATTTTTTTGCTCCCTAAACAAGAGACATTTCCTTGAATGGCCTCCAAATCTATCTCATTTCGGAAGTCTTTGTGCAACATCACAGATCTCAAGCGAATTCTATTTATCAGAACTTTTTGGCTGATTCTACCCTTCTTAGGACTGCATATATAGATCTGGAAGGAATCTAGAAGTTATCGACTTCATTTTATGTATGAGAAAAATGAGGCATAGAGAGGCTAATTTGCCAAGGTAACACATTGCAAATTAGAACCCAGGTCCTCTGACTGGGATCAGAGCCAGCTTTTCACTGCCACAGGGTCATCTTCTCACTGGACTAAAGCAGCAGCTGGATTTGGCAGTCCCCTTGGTGTCTGAGCAGCCTTTTTGAAGGACCACACTGCTCATCTCCTGGCATGAGGAAGGGGCTAGAAAAGGTGCCCTCAAATTGCTTCACCTAACCCTGGCCTGCTGACTACAGCAGGCAAGGATTGCACCCTGCAACCAAAACATCAAAAAAAATTTCAAAAACTTTGGCAAAGATGATTCCACTCACCACCAATACAGGGAATGTGCATCCTCGATTATGGATGACATGAAATCCAGTAGACCTGAAAGACAAACAACTTTAGTTGTGAGAGTAGTCAGCAGGTATCTCATCCAAATAGCAACTTTGAGTGAAACAAGGCTGGCAAATGAAGTCAGAACTGGATACATAATATATAAGCAAAAAAAAAAAAAGCATAAGCAAACAGTACTTAGTCATTTTCTATCTTATATTCAAACAGACCATTTTTTTCTTCCCAATATACCACTCACTTTACCCTTGTTCTTACTGAATTTTCATCTGTTTCCTCTTTGCTTTGTCCACTCTGATCCTATCTAAAAAGTTGTCGGATTCCGTCCAAAATATATATACATGGGCCCCAAGAGACTGATTTTATCTACAAACTTAGTGAACACACTCTCAATTCTACTACTAGGTCATGAGATAAATATGAATCAAGAAAACATTTTAGTAAAATATAAAAGACAAACAGGATATAACGGATAAATACTCATTTTGTGAATGACCCTTCCATATGAATAGCTGGGTCTTATTGCCCACAATATCTCTTTCATTTCACTTCACTGGAGAGGATATGTTCCTGGTGTTCCAAACTGAAAATCAGGATGTTTTCCCACAGAAATTAAATTATAAAACATAATTAGGCTCTGGACTCTAGATTATACTCTAAGGTCTAAAATATATTAGTCCTATATTTCATTTGGGATATAGGACAAATGGACTTTCATGATTTACCTTGGGAACCTAACCACCATTTATAACATTATTTCTAAATGAGAATATATTCTGAGTTCCAAATAATTAGCTTATGTACACACTTGAACATACCCCATTTTTAAGTTGAATGTTACATGAATGACTATTAGTACTTGTAATGCATTTTTAAAAGTAGTGATGGAATCCTAATAAAGTTGCCCCCAGCCCCAATATTCTAACTTCCTCATAGGCCCCACTGCACAGTAGGCCCACTGCCCCTACCTAGCCACTCACTACCCTCCCCACTCAATATCCTAACTTCTTCATATATGCCTCACTCCTCACTAGAACAACAGGTGTGTCCATGAACTCATATTTCTCATAGAAACAATAGGTGTCCATGTGACAGGATCCCAGCCACTGCCTTTACTTAGCCACTGTCCCCAGACCCATTTCTAGCATTTCCCAGAGAAACATAAAGTATATTCATACACTCAGCCATAAGCACATCCATCTAGTTTCAGACAAATCCACATATTCAGTCAATCAGAAAGCAACATGACCAGGAGGCCCAAGCAGGATGTGGACCCCCAAACAATAGAAGGGACTCTCCCTAAGTAGGCACCTGTGCAGTAATAGCAAAGAACTGACCTAGAATGAACTTATGACACAGAGAGGCTTATTATAATATCATTGTCATACATACCCACCCAGTAGATTTTTCTATATGCATTCATATATGTAATCACATGTGAAGTTCCACTGTGCTGGGACCCCTTCCCTATTACCTAATCCCTTAACAAACCCCTCCTGCCTTTTTAATATTCATAATTTCTGTTGTGTAATTGCATCTTTACCCTATAAAAATCCATCTTGCTTTCTCTGAAGTTGCCAGATCCTCTTGGAACTTAGCCCATTTCATGAGATGCATTAATCTCAATAAATGCTTATAATTGGATTAGAGGTGGTCTAACTCTGAATTCTTTGAGACAGTTCTACCACAACACATCATGAAACCGCAACAGTTTTTGGCATCCCTGGATGGACAGAGCCTAAACCCACAACAGTAGTAGCAGTAACAGTAGCAGCAGCAGCAGCAGCAGCAGCAGTAGTAGTAGTAGTAGTAGTAGTAGTAGTAGTGATGAGGTGCTTGAGTGTCTGAGCTTGAACCTCAGTTTGTAAAATCACATTTCTCCCTAGCCTCAAATCTCCTTAGCTTCAAAAACTGTCTCAGGCAATTTCTCTCTAGCTCAAGGGCAGCATGCCCTAGAAAAATACTTATCTCTTTTCCTGTTACAGTGGCCAGCTGCACCTATAGAATTTAGTAGTTTGACCCCACTGTGTACTGGGTCATACCTATTATATATAACCTAGACTCAGTCATATGCATACTCCCTAGCTCATAGATATCCTGTATCCCTTGTTAGTTTGGAACATACATTTATTCCCGACATCTATCTTGTCTAACAAGACATTGATGGGGAGTTTTCCCAGTCAGCCCTGACTGCTAGCTGACTTAGTGACATTTCAAGCCTAAAACCACACCCTTAAGCACCCCCCCTTGGGCTATTTCCCAGTGAATTCTGGGCAATAGTAGTAGATATTAAAAGTGCATGTCCCTTTAAGAACTGACCACTTCTTAAGTCCTCCCTAATTCCACCCTGACTCACCTAGTTACTGTGTTTCCCTGATAATAAGACCTATCCCGAAAATAAGCCCTCCCCTTACTGTGTAAGATTCCTCTAAAATAAGCCCTCCCCCGAAAATAAGCCCTATTGAGATTGCTACTGTAGTGAAGGTGATCCCCTGTGCTACACGCTACATTACAGTACCCTCTGTATGCACCGTCCCCCCCACCCGTGAAACGCATGCTGCGCTCTGAGCTGCATCCAATCAGAGCTGCAGCAGTGAGCGCGTCATCCTGTTCTTCCCCAGTGATTTGCTTATTGAATAAAAGTACATTTTTTTGTTCACATTTACCTGTTTATTAAAATTGCTGTCAATGTTCATTAAAATAAGCCCTCCCCTGAAAATAAGCCCTCTGGTGTTTTTCTGTCCAAAAAAATTAATAAGACAGTGTCTTATTATCGGGGAAACACAGGTAGCATAATTGGCACAGGTTCTATTATAAATTATCCTATAAAAACTTTAATTGCACCCCTTTAAGGATTCAGGTTCCCTAAGAACTCTTGCCCACTGTATAGTGTAACAATAAATCTTTTCCACCTTGACTTAGAGAATGCTTGAATCCATTTATTCATTCCAGACTGTTTTCCAGGGACTCTGTTTATTGGGGTTCCTGGACTCCCTGAACTCCTTGACTCCTTGATCCCATGTCAGTAGTAGTAGTAGTAATAGTGATAGTAATAAAGTAATAATCGTAATCACAAGATTTGGGGTATGTATTAAATAAATATCCATGTATCACACATGACTGGTATCTTTCCCCCAGTAGGAGTAGGGTTTGGAGCCATTGCTATGAGGTGGCATTTGTAACTACAACTATGCCAATTCAAGCAAACTAAGTTCATGCAAAAGTGCCTCCCATACTCTCACTACTCTATACATTTCCAAGTATTCTGGATGCATTCAAAACTTGGGATATGAATTAATTCAGTCAAAATCATAACATCAGATGGCTCAGCCTTCATTCCATTTAGGTTCACAATCTTGCTTTGTTTCCTGAGGATAAATTCTCAGGAATGTACTCACTTAACATTTAGAGTGGATGAAGCTCACTACCATAACACGTAATGTTATGTAAACATGTAATAGAATTAAAATCTGAAGGGGCTTGAACAGCTACAGTTACTCTGAATACTAATCTACAACCCTCTTCTGCCTTCTGTCTGCTTTCTCCCAGTAAGGAACAGAAACTCCCAAAGGCCATGTATAGGCCTTTGTAATCAAGCATTCTTGGTCTTTGTGATAAAGGCAGCATAGGAGAATAGTGACTACCCACTCACTGGAGGTCAGGTTCCACTGTGGCTATTCTTACTCTCTACTTCCAACTAGGTGGTACAGTAGATAAAGGGCTGGGCCTGGAGTCAGGAAGACCTGAGTTCAAATCCAGCCTCAGAAACTTCCTAGCTATGTGACCCTGGGCAAGTCACTTAATCATCATCTGCCTCAGTTTCCTCAACTGTAAAATGGGAATGATAACAATAGCACCAACCTTCCAAAGTTGTTTTAAGGATCAAATGAGATAAGATTTGTAAAAAGCTTAGGACAGTGCTTGGCATATAGTTGTTGTTCATGCTTTGTTTTTGAAGAGGATGGAAGACAATAAGGGTTGATGTCTTGACTTGCACGTGAATTGGATTTAAATGAGGCAGAGTGGCACAAAGTTGGCAGCCTCTCCCTTCCAGAGTCATCAAAGTCAAGTGGCAAGACAAAAGTCAGGGCAATTGGTGATGGCCTGGGATGACCTTGGTATCTTGAATGTCAGATCAAGTGCTAAACCCTCTACAATGACTGCTTCAGCCACCTTCATGGCTGTTGGAATGAATTGTTCGTATCCTTCCACTCTACCTGGAGAAGTCTTCACATGCTTAGGGTACACACCCCACCCCACACCCTTCCACCCCTGCTCCAACTCACCAATAGCTTTGATGCCTGTCCAATACCCTCAACCTGGTTTAACCCAACTGCAGTTTCACACAGTTGTAACTACTGCATGCTACAACTTCTTGGAGCCATAGGTGAGAGTTAAGTGCTAGGTAGACAGCAAAGTTGGACAGAAGCCCTGAAAAGGTCTTGGCAAGCCTTCACCCCAGAGATGCTAGTCTTCCCTGAACACCCCATATACCCCATGTAGTAGATATCTTGTTCTCTTTCTCATTCTGCCTCATCTCACTTGGCTGCCTGAAGACCCAGAAAATGCAGAGGAAAAGACAGGCGTGAGGTGCTGAGCAACAGAGACACTTTCAGCTAAGAGATTTTCCACACACACACACACACACACACACACACACACACACACACACAATAATCAAATAAATTACAAGTACAGACAAATACTAAACTAATAAAGAAAATCTTATGGATCAACAGGATTGAATTAAATTTATTACAAAAATGAATAGGTCTAGATATGTTGTAAAATCACCTGAAAGACTATATGGGCAAAGTGTTGGGGATCTTTTGGAATATGACACTATTGAATTAAAACTTTATTTGCATACTGCTTCCTTTTTTTTGTTATATTTTAAGCTCCAAATTGTCTCCTTCCCTCCATCTCCACCCTGCACCAGAGAAGGCCACCACACAATGCAGATTTATAATTACATATAAAACCATACTATGCATACTTCTATAAGGTCCTTTATACTTGATTTGAATATTTATAGTGGTCAGAATAACTTGGTTGTTCACAATTATTTTTCTAACAATATTTCTATTACTATATACAGCATTCTCTTGGTTCTGCTCACCTCACTTTTCATTATTTCATGCAAGTCTTTCCATGGTTTTTATCCTACTTTTTAAGACACCTTGACAATCCTGGCAAAGTAGAGCCAACACAAAGGATTTGGAGATTAGGAGTAATTACAGGTCCCACAGTACTTTAAGGATTACAAAGTACTTTCCCTAGACTAGTTCTGTGAGGTATGTAATATGCACTAGATTATACATGCTCATGGTAAAGCAGGTGGGTAATATCAAACAATAGATGATTCACCACTAGTTTATATTTGTCTTTGGAATGCTGTTATAAGATTAGGTCTAATGGTCTTGAGGCCACCATGATCATCTCCCCTTAAGGAAGGCTGTACACTTATAGAACATACTCATGGAAAAATACTGAAGGTAACATTATTTGAAGGTTAGTATAGTTGTGTTCCCCCAAACAATATTTCATCTACCACCAGTTTGGTTTTCTCCAATAGGCAAATCTCTAAAATGATATTTTGTCTGGCACTAGTTTATTTTTTTTCTTCCTGATAACAACCTCCCCCCCCAAATAATTTGCCTTGATATTAGACATGCAAATTAGCCAGCTTGTCTAACCCTCACTTTTGTAATTGCTAATAGTTGCCACCTGGATAAACTGAATGGTAGCAGTTGGTCATGACCACTATCTTTTAGTCTTGAATGATCCACTGGAAAATCAAATGGTGATAGCACTTAGAACAATGCCAGGTTTATAAATGTTGATAATAAATGTTTATTGATTGACTGACTGATAGGCAATGTAGTGTTAGAAAATAGCATTGAATTTGGCATCAGAAGGCCTACTTTTGACTCCTGATGCCACGTGAGCTTAAGTAAGTCAATTCAGTTCTTCCACTGCAAAATGAAGAGGCTGGACTATATGAACTCTAAAGAAACCTTTCTGTTCTAAATTCTATTCCTTGTCATTTTTGACACATTAAAATGCAGCATTTTATCTGTAGCTTTCCCCTTTCATTCAATAGACATTAATTAAGCATCCACTATGTTTAAGGTCTAGTGTCAGGCACAGTGGATTCAAACACAGATTCAAAGATAAATAGGTTTGGCTCACTAGAAGAATCTAATAGGGGAAGACAAGTACAAAAACAAATAACCTACTATGGGGAGTTAAGTAAATGGAAAGGCAAAGTAATGTGAAAAATTGGAAGGCAAAAGAAATTGCTTTCACCTGGCGGAAGCAAAAGCTTCATGGCTAAGGCGACATCTTGGCTGGGTCTTGAACAAAATGATGGACAAATGGAAACTGGATAAAAAGTTGGGATTGGGGAAGAGACTCCATTCCAGGCATGGGTGATGATGTGAATAAGAACAAATGACAGGAAGTAGTCTGGTTTAGCTAGAACATATGATACATGAAAGAGAGGAATATATGACAAAGTTGGATGGGTGGATTAGAACCAGATTGTAGTGACTGAATGTCAGGGTAAAGAGTTTATACATCATTGAAGAGGCTACAGGGAGCCACTAAGAGTTTTCCAGTAGAAGAATGACATCATCCTAGCACTCCATTAGAAAGATTAATCAGGAGACAGTGTGGGAAATGGATTGAAGGGATAGACTAGATACAAGAAGACTGATAAGTATGATATCACAATAGCTTAGATAAAAAGAGATAAGAGTAAACAAGGGGATTATAGTGAGAGTAGAGAGGAAGAGCAGGGTCTAAGAGATATTAGCACAGGTAATAATAATAGTATTTATAATGATGCTAAAAACCAGTCAGCGGTATCTCAACAAAGAGGCAACAAATAAATAGTTGTGTCCTGAAGGTTGTGTCTGTGGAAACGGTAAATTATGGTGACAATTCATGACCAGTTCATTGACACCAGAAATTACAGGAGGGCTATCTGGATTTAGTGATTAGTGACTAATGTAGATTAACAATGAAACTAGAGGAATGCTGCAACATATCCTTACAGCCTGTAAAACTGAAAAGAGAAGGACAACAGGAGGTACCAGCTCATAGACTCAAAACCAAGCAGAGCAGCTGGTGGAAAATGGAATTACCAGAAAAGCTGTGAGCCCTCAATAAAGGAAGTTGGGAGGAGTTTAGTGTTACATACCAAACCCCAACCCCCAGTCTCCAATCAGAGGAGAGAGGCAACTGAGGGTGAGCTGAAAAAGTATCTTAGGTAAAGTAAGGGTGCTCATTGCTAATACTAAAAGGGCTTTGCAAAAGCAATGCTAATGCAATGATCTAAGATAATTCCAAAAAACTCACGATAGAAAAGGCTATCCACATCCAGAAAAACAACTATGGAGTCTGAATATATATCAATGCATACTATTTTCTCTCTTTTTTTGTTTTTTGTATTTTCTTTCTCATGGTTTTCCCCTTTTGTTCTGATTCTTCTTTCATAACATGACTAATGTGGAAATATGCTTAATATGTATATTATATATGTATATAATATGTATAGCCTATATCAGATTGTATGCTTTCTTGGAGGGGAGGAAATTTAGACCTCAAAATCTTATAAAAGCAAATGTTGAAAACTCTTTAGTTTTCTTTTAGCTTAGTTTTAAATAAAATTTTTTTTTAATGCTAAAAGCAATAGGCCATGGGGCAGCCAGGTGGCTCATCAAGTAAGAGCACCAGGGTCGGGATGACCTGGAGATCAAATCTGGGCTCAGATACTCAGCACCACACCCAGAAATAATGGGCGGTATAACCTAGAGCAAGCTACTTAACCCCGATTGCTTTAAAAAAAAAAAAAGCAATAGGCCATTTTTGCGCGTATAGCCTTGGAGCATAGTACCAAGCCCTCATTGTTTCAAGGTTTTCTCTGCCTAGACTGGGACTGGCAATTCACCCTACCTGGTATTGTTGTTGTTCAGTGGTTTCAATTGTGTCTCACTTTTTGTGACCCCATCTGGAGTTTTCTTGGCCAACATACTGAAATGGTTTGCCATTTTCTTCTCCAGTTCATTTTACAGATGATGAACTGAAGCAAACAGGATTAAGGGACTGGCCCAAGGTCACACAGTAAGTGTCTGAGGTTAGATTTGAATTTAGATCTTTCTGACTCCAGGTCTGGCAACTCTATATACTGTACCACCTAGCTGTCCCATATTGTAATAATAATAATTATGATTATTATTACTCAGAGAATGAAAGTAGTACCTTCTATTCATGCAGTCTTCATGGCTATTCAGGTCTGATTTCCACTAACTTTGAGGGATTTTCAGTAGGCGATCTTTTGAAGGGTTTACCTTCTCAATCTGTAGACAGCTTTTTAGAGCAAGCCAGCTTTCCCCCAAACATCTTTTTACAAGGAATGGAACATTACTTTCTCTAATCAAATTAGCTCCCTGGATCAATTTATTATCTTCCTAGCTCTGTGTGCTTCTCAGCTCCATGAACTTTTGTTCTTTTTTCTAGATTCTGATGTTTCAGCTTAGATAAGTAGCTTCCCTCACTGGCTTCTCTGGTCTCATCTCCAGTAGCCTTTGATCCTAACCCATGTCTGATTGAGAAACCCCAATCCACATTTCTCTCTGATATTACCCAAATAGCTATTATATAGTAGTTCCATGGTTTCCAAAAGTTTTAAAATTAAGTTTCCCAGTTTTAAAATTTCAAAAAAAAAAAGTCATATGTAAATTAAATGCTGGAAAACAATACACTGCATCTAGCTTTATAATCAGTCAGCCCTTTTGCCTCTTGAGAGGCATACTTTCATTCTAGTGTTCTTAGAACTTTGTATCTCTCCACAAGTACATTTACCTGAGGGGCTGTTCACAGAAATGTTTGTTTCTTTTCAAGCTGCTTTTTTTTTTTCTGTTTTTCCACACAAAATGTCCTTTTCCTTACCTTTTCAATAAATAAAATACCTGTGGAAGAAAGGGACAGTACCTTATAGTTATAGTGTTTTAAGTTTTTGCTAAAAGATATTTACTGAGGTCTAGCAAGAATAGAAATTTTCCCACCAATACTTGGGGTTACACCCTCCTCTATACCACCTTGCTTTCTGGGGAGGGTGGGCTTAAAACTAAAGAAGTTTTCACATAGCATTAGAACCACCAAGTTCACTTCCAAATGCAATGTAGCCAGAGAAAGATGGATGAGCCTGAATCTCCACCACTGTCAAACTGCGCCGGAATATTCAGTCAGATTTTGCTGTTTGACTTCTAACAAATTATAGCATGAACTCCAGTTTATTTACTTCTGGTGGACATGCATGTTTAAAGGAAGAACCAAAAGGGAATGTCATAGGATTTAATTGGAGAAACCCAAGGAAATAGGAAGCTCAGACCAGGAAAAGATACTAGGACAACATACTGACCCCTTTTCTTTCAACAGTGGTCAGGACCAACACCTTCGAACTATATAGCAACTGGTGAAACACTTAGCAATGGACTGAGAAGACTGATACCTCCAAACTAGTGTAGTTTACTGATTCTACCTCCCACTAACCTCATTCTCCTCCCCCAAGCTCCCCCACATACACATATACACACTAATGCCAGACCTAAAAAGGCCATTGTGGGATTGGGAATGGTCAAGAAAGACTATATTTAGGGGGGTGTTCTGGGCTGGTCCTGACTTGGGCCAGTACCCCAGTTGTTCATGTTTGATTTTAAAGGGAGATTTATTTAATCATAGCAAGAGAAGGATATTCAATAAGGATATACATCAAGGGTGCTGCAAGTTGATTCAGCAGAGCAAATTTCCCCTGCCTAACTTGTCCATAATGGTCCAGCATCCAAGCATCAGAATAACTCTGGAGTACATGCCCCTTGGACTCGGAGGACCAGGAAGGTTAAGGTTAGGACCAGTCTGAAGGTTTAGTTCCCTGAGTCAATCAAGTATTGAGGATGGTTTCAATAATGTCCAAGGAAAAACTAGCTTAATTTGCATGACAAAGAGAAGGTTAGAATATTAATCCCATAAGAGGCTGCCAGCAGGAAGCCTTGAGAATCATGGACTTTAGGCCATAGGGAAAAGAATTTCATGAAGATCTAGGCTTCCTGGGTCTATGCTGTAGAGTAACTCAAACATTTCTAGAGATAGGACATCTCCTGGATTGGCTAAGATATCTAGACTGATTCCAGATCAGAATCACTCAGGCATTTTTCTAGGGAGGGGAAGTACCACCCAGAGGAGTTTAATTGTTGTTGTTTTTATTACCTTAAGGTCAAAGGCAGAGAGACTGACAATTAATTAGGAAATTGATCATTTCTAGTCTAGAATTTTCCAAGTATAAAAGATTTCTATATATTGGGATGAAGGTGGAATGGGAAGAAGGGAAGGGAGTATCAGTAAAGAGAAAGAGCCATGTCTGAGGAATAGGCAGTCTATTGAACAGAAAAATCTGGGCAAGAAGAAAAAGAGGTTTTCCCAGACCACAACAGAGGGGGAGGGTTTAGATGATCACTAAGGTCCCTGAATGCTTTTATAATCCTGGGTTTTTTTTTCCTATCTGAAACAATAAAAAGTCTGTTCTTTTCCTAGGCAAGTGCCAATATGCAAAACTACTTCAGGCAAAACAGATGAAACATTTTATTACTAAAAGAAAAGTATATGGTAGGCATAGCAATGTCTAGACTTTCTACTAGGACAGTTGATTACAAAATGGTACTGTTGAACTTGTTCCACAAGTGCTGGATTGTCAGGCAGGGAGTCATTTATATATACAGTGAATGTGGCTTGAAAAGAATAAATCAATTCATAGACATAAATGGAGTAGGCAGGCTACCCTGAAGGGAAGTTCTCCAAGAAAGCTTCAATTGCCCATAGTTATGATAGAGGGGAGCTGCTCTTCAATTGAGAAGTGACCTGTAGGAAATAACTCTTAGGAATATTTTACTTGAATATGAGGATTGCACCAGGCAAGAAAAATTGGAAAAGAAGTAGAGACACATGGAAAGGGTAGAAGAGAGGTGACTAGACTGAACAGCTGTGAGCATGGGGCTGGACCTACAGAATGAATTAAGAAAAACAAGACTTACAGAACAGTGGGAGCAAGCAGGGACAGAGGAGGTCAGGCAGAAACCTGATGACTCCTGAGTAACAGATTTCTTCATCCTTCACCTTCCCCTCCCCCAGGTTAGCAGATCTCAGTGACTGCCATTGCCAGCATGCTGAGAGAAGACTGGGGATTGATTCACAGTTCTCTTATCTCATTTGTCCACATGTAGAGGGACAGTTTCCCCATCTCCTCATTAGCCTTCTCCAGCAAGTTTCTGTCTGGCATCTAAATCTAACCCCCTCTGAGGAATTGTAGAAGATTGCATATATTTGCGTATGGTACATAGACCGACTCTGCTATTCAATTCCTTCCTTGTTATTAACCTTTATTTTATATATTAATTATTTTGCTATTTAATTTATATGTCATATGTATGGTCTGGCAGTAGAGAATGCACTGGATGGGGGCTCCTGTTATAAGTAGCACAAATGACTAATAAAATAATCTTACACTGAATTTGGAATATCCACAGGGTTCAGGGTTGTATGAAACCCATGTAACAAAAACATTTTACAACCTCCAAAGTTTGCTATATCTGTTATGTAGTTGATGTGGCTACTTCTTCAGGGCAGCTAGGTCCCACAGTAGATAGGAGCTCCAGGCTTAGAGTCAGCAATACTCAACTTCCTGAGTTCAAATTTGGCTTCAAACAGTTATTAGCTATGTGACCCTGGGAAAGTCACTTAAACCTGCTTGCCTCAGTCTCCTCAGCTGTAAAATGATCTGGAGAAGGAAATGGTTGATCATTCTAGTATTTTTGTCAAGAAAACCCCAAATGGGGTCATGCAGAGTCAGACTGAAACAACTGAACAACAGCAATGCTTCTTCAGGTTTCATATTATAGTAACACTTTCTCAAACTGTGTGTTCTTGTTCATAGCTTTCCAAGGAGCTAGCCAATGTACTGTTTCTCTGGTCCTTTTAGTACTTTTCAGACACCACTGCAGTCATACCCCTGAATCTGTATCCTCTACCTGCATAAAAGGGTCACCTTCTTTCTTTATCCCACTAGTCTTTGATGTTGTCTTTTAAGTCACCAAGGATCTAAGGGTAAAAGATATAGAACTGGGTAATCTTAAAGTAATCTTAATATCAACTCCTTTGTTTTCCAAATGAGAAAATATCACGGAGATAATGTGACCTGCCAAAGGTCACACAATATCATTAATATCATTTTTGGGATTCCATTCTGACTCTGAACCTAGCACTTTCCCCACAGTATCTCCATGCTTCCTATTTAGATCATTATTGGTAATATTCTCCAACTAATTTACATTCATCATGCATCTTTTCCTTTCCCTCTGGATTACTTACCAATTTGATTCCTCTAACATTAAGTGGTCTAACAGATAGATTGATCACCTTGAGTCAGAAAGTCTTGTTTAGTCATTTTTTTTCGGTCATGTCCAACTCTTCATAACCTCTTTTGAGATTTTCTTGGCAAAGATACTGGAGTGGGTTTCCATTTCCTTTCCCAGCTCATTTTACAGATAAGGAAATAGAGTTAATAGACTTGCCCAGAGTCACACATCTAGTAAGTGTCTGAAGTCATATTTGAACTCAGGTTTTCCTAACTCCAGATTCAGCACTCTTCTGACACTAATTATATGACTCTGGGCAAGTCATTTAACTACCATATACCTCAGTTTCCCCATCTGTAAAATGGGAATAATAGTAGCATTTGCCTCCCAGGGTTGTTGTGAGGATCAGATGAGAAATTTGTAAAGCATTTTGCAAATCTTAAAGCATATAAATGCTAGCTATTATTATTGTCATACTGTTCCCCGTAGGGGTTTTTTTTTTAAATAGATATGAGAAAGCAGACATGCATATTTTTAGTCTTTAATTTCTTCATTTTTTCTGTTTGTTTAGTGATATCAATTGCGATCTTTTTCATTCTCTTGGAAGCTTCTTCTCTTTTAAATATAATGAAAATAGATTTAGATATATCTAAAAGTATGTGACCTTAATTCAACCCAATTCAACAAATACTATGTGCCTATTATATACAAGGCAGTTAAATGTTGGAGATGCAAAGAAAACACAGATAAATAGCATATGGCAGGTCAGTCTGGGGACCCTGGATCAGTAGAGACTCCCAGATTCGTGGACTGAAAGGAAGGGTTTAGACTTTTGAATTGGTATTTGCAGAAGTCAGATTCAAGAAATAGGACTGTGGATTTACGCAAACAATAGACTTGCCCCCAGGCAAGTGCTTTCTCCATTTGCTCAGTGATCTGGGTAAATGGGAGAGACTGGGAGTCCTTTTACTTTGTGGGGGTGGGGAGCTTATCTTGGGCAGTTTTGAGGAAAAAAATTACCTTTCTTTTTCCCTGAATGTCTTGGAGAGTACAACACCTGGGGGATTAGTTTTCTTTCCCCTTTCTCACCACCATCTTCCCTAGGTAGTAGCTTCTTGTAGCAGACAAGCATATGACCACATTCAGTGCAGTAGAGTCCAGTGGCAGAGTTGCGTCAAATGGAGTTGATGAGAAGAGCTGAGAGGCTGGCACCTGGGGGATCATGCTTGGGAATGGCGAATCTGAGGGCTGGTCCTAGAGTCCTGGTTCTTCCTAAAAAGTGTGCAACTGTACTCTAAACTGACCTTTCAGCCAAGCCTGAAAGTTCCAGGCAGTGGAGAACCACAACCCAATACAGAAGCAAGCCCAGAGATCTGGCTGACTAACTTACACAGCAGGACCTAAGGAAAGCAAGATTTGGAGAAGACAGAAAAAAATATTAGTGCAAGGGGCACTGGAGGTGTAGGTAGTGTTGGCCAAGTGAATGCCATTTCGCCTGTGAACCTATGGATGTCCTATATTTCCAGTCAATAAGCATTTATTATTATTAGCTACCGGTAAGTGGCACAATAGAGAGGGCAGCTACATGGCACGGGTTTAGATTCAGGAAGACGCCTGTTCATGAGTTCAAATTCTGCTTCAGACACTTCCTAGCTGTGGGTCCCACTGGGCAAATCACTTAAACCTGTTTGCCTCAGTTTCCTCATCTGGAAAAGGAAAATGGCAAACCTCTCCAGCGTCTTTGCCAAAAAACAAAACAAAACCCAAAAGGGGTCATGAAGCCTCAGAAGCGACTGAAAGGGAGTACACAACAATGTTTCAGGCAGTGAGCCAATTGCCGGGGGAGTCAAAGAAAGGCAAAAAGTTTCTTTCAAGCACCTTACAATTTGAAGAGGGAGGAAGACAACATAGTAATATACAACAAAATAGGAAAGGGATAAATTGAAGATAATCAGTAGAGGAAAGGCACTGGCACTAATAGGCACCTGGCTTCCTGCTGAAGGTAGGTTTTTAGCCACGCCTTGAAGGAAGCCAGGAGAGAGCACTGAAGAGAGAGAGTATTTCAAGCATGGAGAACATCCAAAGAAAATGCCGGGTCTGGAGATGGAGTGTTTTGGGTGACATGTATTTGCGGGGGAGTTTGCTACTATGACATTTCATTGAATATCTTTGTAATCAGCTCCAGGTGTCCCCTGGCTGACTCTCCAATGTGGTGAACATTCAGTAGGGGGCTATTGCGCTATAGCGCTTTAGGAAGGCTGACGCACAGAGTACTTTCAGTCTGTGGTAGTGGGATGGGGGCGTCCACCAGCCCCTGCTAGTTGAGGGATGCTCTACACAGCACACAAATGAGTCACAAATTCACAGGCTTAGTTTGTTACTGCTAGGAGACTCCCAGGGCCCCAGGAGCCCGCGAGGGCGACGGGACCTGGCGGCCCAGGAACTTGTGGAGAAGCCCCCCACCCCCGGGAGGCGGTGGGGGGGGGGGGGGGGGAAGGGGTGCTGCGGAGGGCGGTCGCGCGCATGCGCCGCTCTAGAGGCTGCCGGAAGAACTGGGGTTGCGGGGCCGGCGGCCGCCAGTGCCGGCCGGCCGAGGCTACAGGATGGGCGGCGGGGGCGCTGTGACTGCCGAGCCGCAGGAGCCGGAGCTCCTGGAGCCGGCGCTGCAGGCTCCGGAGGAGGAGTCCTTGCAGCTGAGCGGCCGCCCGGAGGAGGAGGCGGCGACAGCGGACCCGGCCCCCCCGCAGCGCGCTGCTGGCGGTTGCTGCCCCTGCGCGGTCCCAGACGAAAACCCCGGTGAGTGCGGCGGGCTCTCACCGAAGTCCCGGCCCCGGGGGGAGGCTGGGGCGGCAGGCGACACAGGGACGAAGCATCCCGACCTGCCGCAGGAAGGGTTCGGAGACCGGCAGGGCTGTGCCTGCCTGGGGACCTCTCCCGGAGCCGCGCTTGTCCGGGCAGCCGGCCCCCTCTCCCCCCCGCCCCCCCCCCGTGACGGACCCCTGGCGAGAGTGCGTGAGCGCCCTACGCCTGAACTTGAACTTGACCAAGTGAGGTCAAGTGCGGTGGTGGCAGCGCGTTGGAGAGCCCGTTCTCCCCCTGCGCGTGTGGCGCGGGGAGCCCCCGGCCCCTGGGGCGAGGGGTCTGGGTAGAAATGGGGCGGGGAGTGTGTGTGTGAAATCATGCAGTTCTCTGTTAGGTCGGGGTGATAGCCACAATGCTGCTTGCTTCGCAGACCCCCGCCCCTGTTTAGAAACAGTTATCCCTCTTTCCCCATCTCCAGAATTAGTTTCAGTAACAGCGTGCATGGAGCACCTAGTGAGGTACCGCATAGCAGATTAGGCTAGAAGTACAGAAAGGAGAAAAAAGTCTATAGAGTGTAGGGGATTCGGCTAGAAGGCAGTGGGAAAAGTATAGAAAGTATTAACAGATTCTGTATAGAATGTATAGAATGAGATCGGTGCTTGTAGTATGCAGGATGGAAAAACCGGTGTGCTGGGAGCAGACCCCAGGTTTTGCCCTACCAACTCGTTTTGTGACCTTGGACAACTCACTTCCCTGTTAAGGCATGGTTTTCTCATCTATAAATAGGCAGGTTAGAATAAATACTTGTTGGTTGGTTGGGTTATCTGGTCCCTACAACTAGCGTCTTCAAGCTCTTGGGTATGGTCCATCTCTCCTGGACAAAGGTGGGGTGTATGGTTGAGGGTGTGGCTTGTCCTTTGACTCTGCAACTCACTAGTTTGCCATTTTATCAGCCTAACAATTGACTGTTCGAGTATCATGCTGAGTGGGTTATTTTCCAAACTCATAAAATTGTTTATGATATTTATTGCTGGCAATTACTTAATAACTTTATAGTTTTTCTCTACTATGGCATAAAGCATACAGTTGCTTATTCTGTGAAATCATATGGTAAGATTTAATTATCTTTTTGGAAGATAATAATGATCACTGCTTCATTTCAGAAATGATTTACTGTATTCTCAAATGGTGGAAGCTAAATAATCACGTTAAAATGTAGGGTGGACCTTCAGCTTTCTTCCCCTCCCCTTGGTGAAGGTTGGAGGTCCACAGGCATTACAAAACATTGTGCATGGTTTTGGACTTTTTCAATGTATCCATCAAGTGTGCTGATTTTTTTTTCTCCTTAAAAAAAATGCAGTTTGTGATATGGAAAGAGGTAGGGAAGGGATACTGGGAATAACTATGATGATGTGAAAAACAGAAGACAGGATGAAAACTTTAAAAATAGAAGGTGTCCCAAAAGCCTTAGTGCAGTTTTAAGCATTAATAGTTTAAAACTTCACCAAGACTTTTGGGACACCCTTTACTTAGGGTTTCAGTAGTCATTTTTAATAAACAACATTTAGTAGGTTTATTGAAACTACTCAGGTTGAAGCAATGGAGGCTCTTTGGTTGAAACAAAAAATCATTCGGGAGAACAAACCTTAAAAAGTTTAAGATTAAATGTTCTTACAGGTTGTTTTTTCTCTCCCTTTCCTTCTGACATATGGCCAACTTATGTTATTTCCACAAATTTTTAAAAAAAGTTTTATCTTAAAAAAATGGATAATCTAATTTCTTCAAGTTCTTTGTAAACGTGAGCATTATAATAATAGCTGAAATTTATAATAGAGTGCTTTGACTTAACTTCACTACATGACTTTCATTATTTGGTTTCAAGCATTGTTCTAGAAGAATGTTCTCTCCTATTCAATTAAAACACAGAAACACATTACAAGGCCAAATGCTACTTTAGGTGATCTCTACCACTGCTCCCCTGTGTTATTGCCAGTAATTGAAATGTGAATGTAGTTTGGCAAGGTCTGATCAGTCCAGGCTGTTCATTCCGCTTCTGCTTGATGCACTCAGGGCCTTCCACAACTTTTCCCAGACTACCTTGATAGACGTTTTGCCAAATTCAGTTTATCATTAATTATTATTAATTAAATAACTATGTTATATAGTATATAAATAATTAATTATTAATTAAATGCCTATCATATGGAAAATGCTCTTTTAAGTGCTAAAGGAGATGCAGAAGTACTCTGGGCTCCAGTCTGAGTTTACAATCTACTAGAGAGGAAGATGAGCCACTCCATCCTTCTTTGTCTCATTCAGCCTTTCTAAAACCCAGCACTCTTCGAAAGGCCCAGTTCTAGTGCTTCCACCTTCATGAAGGTTTCTCTGATCATTTTAGTTCCCAGGAGTCTCTTCTCATTGAGCTCTGATAACACTGTATCACTTGCTTGGCCTTTGGATGCCTTGTGACATCTCTTATGTAGCCGTCCAAGCTACTCTCCAAATGTTCTCTAGTCGTTTTATGTGCCTATCGCCTATCATCCCAGCCAGATCTGAAGCAATTTCAGAGGGCAGTGGTAATGTGGTGAGGGGCTTATTAGTGCCTGTCGCTTTGAATATGATTAATCCCCATCCACTCCTACCCACCCACTCCCCACTTGACTACTTGGCCCTGTTATAATTGTATTATATTTGTGTGGTGTGTGATTAGAGTCAAAATTTAAGTTAAAAGAATTTCTTATGAAGTTAAAATAGTTCTTGAAGAAAATGTAATAAAATTAGGCATTAATGACTAGAACTATGGAATTACAGAAAAAGGGAAATATTTCTATCCTAGGTTGTTGTTTTTTTTTTCCTTTTTCTTTTTCCTGTTCTAATCCAGGAGTTCAGGCTCCATGAATGTTTTTCTTTTAAAAAGAATCTATTTTCTTTTTGGACCTGAAGTATGAAATTTCAAAAATGTAATTTCTAAGTCCCAACCACAACTGAGGGTATGTATTTCACACCAGTTCATTTCCAACAGTCTTTAAATTTCATTCTTCTGGGATGAACTATGTCTAGTTTTTGTTTTCATACAGAATATAAATTAGGGGGGTTTGGCTACATACATTAATGACTGCTACCTACAAATTAGTCTGCAGTCAGATTTATGCACACAGTGGCTTATATAGGGAGAAAACTCATTCTTAAATACAAATGATAATTTTTTAGAAATGTCCTTGGAAAATCCGTTTTCATGATTATACTTACAGTCCAGGCTGTGAATTACCTCGCTCATAAAAAAAAATAATGGTCTTCAAAAGTTGAAATGTATATGAAAGCTCTTTGGTATTTAGAATTGTAAAGTGACTTTTATACATTTATAGAAATAGGGCAGTTGTTTGTTGTTGGGTTTTTTTTTTTTAACAGAGTACTAGCAACATCCTTAAGCAGTAGTGTTTAGTGGCTAACCCTGTACATTCCTGTTTTGAAAATTATAATTCCTGTTGCAAAGTTTACCATGTGGTTGGCTTTCCACCCCTTACTTGGAGAACTGAGGGTTGTATGAAATTGTTGTTTCTTACATAACTTCTTGTTTCTTACATAACTGTGAAATGCATCAAGGCAGCTGCACTTGAAAATCTAAATTATTTTATTGTTATTAGTTTTAAAAGTTTGTGATACTTTATGTTCTGTCTTATCCCAGGTGTGATTTACTTGTGCTACAAATTATACTACTACCAGGGAGAAGACCCTTGGCTATTGCTATTACCCTGTGCCCCTTTTATAGGAATATAAAGGGATATAGACATTTATGGTTGAGTTTAAAGTTCATGATCAGTAAAGGAACTAATAATCTATAGTCACAGATTTAGAGCAGGCAGGAATCTGAGTCTGGTTCAACCTTATCATTTTATAGATGAGGGAACCAAGACAGGTCCCACAGGTAGAAAGTAGCAGAGAGAGGTTTGAACCCAGGTTTTCTGACTTCAAATCCACAGCGTACTCATATAACCTTTAGATAATAAAAAGTCAAATCTCATTTAAATAAAAATGAAATAGTTGTGTACTTATGTGAAAGACATTATAATTGGCTCTATGGGAATTAGAAAGAAGTATAGGATTATCCTTATGTTGTCAAGGCTTTTACTGTCCACCCAGGAGATAAGACCTGGAGACATGCAAAGCTAAATTTTAACATTTTAAGATAACTGTAGAAAGGATCTCTGTTTATTAGCTAATGCTGCCTCCTAGTGTTGCTAAAGTGATTCCTTGCCCTTGTGTAGAGTACTTTTATGAAATACATTTTTGTTTTAACACATAGTAGTTAGAGAATAATTCTTGCATTTGAGAGGCCGTAAATACGTGTTTTCAGAAGGGCCAATGGAATTTTCCCCTGCCTTGTTGCCATACCATTTTTCAGGGATTTTCCTGTTATCTTAGCAAGGAGCTTTCTGGTTTTACGACACAGACAATGTGAGGAGTGAATGGTATTTCTGTAATTTTAAAAAAATTACTATTTACAAATATCAGACATGGGGAAAGTTGATGCTTGGGATAGTGAGTGGATGACTTAAAAGGTAAAGTTTGTGAACTCATTCACCTTTTGAATATTCCCCAAATTTCTAACTGAAATAACCATTTGTAATTAATAGAAGTATTTATGAAAACAAAAACTAATTGGAATTTCATCTTTTTTCAGAAGCTAAGAAGAAAGCTACCTGCCCTGGACTTGGCTTGTTTTATACATTATTGTCTGCCTTCTTTTTCTCAGTGACCTCTTTATTAGTAAAAAAAATACAAGATATCCATTCATCAGAAATTAGTGCATTTCGATGTGTGTTCCAAATGTTATTTGTTCTTCCTTTCTTAATATACAAAAAGTAAGTATTACTTTTAACTGTAAAATGAGGGACTTAATTTTTCACTATTGTCAAACCTAAAATTTGTCATTGACTCCATTAACATTGATCAGTAATCTTTTTGTCAATGTTCCTATCCATTACCAATTTTCACTGTGTCTTATACCAATAGAATATATCTGCCTATAGGAGATTTCCCACCCCAATTTCCATTTAAACCAAAAGAAAATACAGTGGGAACTTTTTATTTTTGTATACCCATAAAGTGGGAAGGGGGAGTTATAAACAAAGGGGTGGGAAAAGGGAACAAACATATTTCAAGATCCTACTGTGTACCAGGCACTGTGCTAAGTACTTTACAAATATTATCTCTCTCTCTCTCTCTCTTTTTTTTTTCTTTTTGGAGGGGGGAAGGTAGGGCAGTTGGGGTTAAGGACTTGCCCAAGGTTACAAGGTTAGTTTTTGTGTTAAGTGTCTGAGGTCAGATTTGAACTCAGGTCCTCCTGACTCCAGGGCTGGTGCTCTATTCACTGCGCCACCTAGCCGCCCCAAAATAGTATCTCATTTGATTCTCACAATAACCCTATGAGATAGGTGTAATTGTTATCTTCATTTTACAGTTAAGGAAATTTAAGCAGACAGAGGTTAAATAACTTGTCCAAGGTCACATAGTGGTGAGACTGAATTTGAACTGAGGTCTTCTTGACCCTAGCCCTAGCATTGTGTCCACTGTACCACCTAGCTGCTTCATAAGAAGCATGCCTGCACGAATTTTGAAAAGATGGTAATGTTCCTGAGTAACAGCTTCATTCATTCTCACTTCTATCTGTACTAACCACCAATTACTTTTCTTCTTTCATATGGTATATTGTTATTGCCAGCAGTCTTTTTCTAAGCAACAGGTGTTTCATTTTATCATTATTCTAATTACTATATAATATTAGTAGAATAGATATAATAGTAAAATATAGAATATTATTCTACGTAATAGAATAATATTATTCTGTATTATATAATAATAATATTTTGTGTGTAGAACTTACAAAAGTATTAAATTAATATCATTTGATGCTTAGATGGGGAAGAGAGAAGCTAGTCAGTATTCACTTTTCTCCTACCAATCTGCTCTCACACTTGTCCTGTACTCTCTCCTTCTGCCTTCCCTATATTAGGAGTATCAGATTATAACCCTCAAAATCTCACCAGAATGCTATTGGAGGAAAGGCAAACAATGAGCTAGAATTCTTTGGATTGTTTTGGGAATGAGGATGCTTAACTCTTTTTCTTCTTTCTTTTTTTTTAAGCAATTGGGGTTAAGTAACTTCCTCAAGGTTACATGGCCAGGTGTTTCTGGGTGGGTGCTAAGTTTCTGAGCCCGGGATTCGATCTCCAGGTCATCCCAACACTGGAGCGGATGCTCTTATTCGCTGTGCTACCTGGCCGCCCCGATGCTTAACTCTTAAACTGAAAGCTGGAAAGAAAATCCCAAATGTAAACTATATATTTCAGTTATTTAAAAAATACTTTCCCTCTCACAAACACAGGCAATCCTGCATTATATACAGAACCTGAGAAGTCAATTCACTCATCTTCCTACCCCATGAAGTGATTTTTCTGTATAATACTTTATTGTCTGAGCAGGGCTTGTCTAGCCTCACTGTTACACATGACAATTCATTTTTTAGATTGTTTCAGACAGTCACTTAAAATTATTTTTCATGCCAGATATCAAGAAATTAACCAAAAACTGTAGATCTAGATTCTAATTAACTTTGTAACTCAGTGCCATATTAAAATTGTGGGTCTTCATTTTTTAGTGAACAGGAGTGAAAATCTAAAAAATAAGGGTTTCCCAAAAGTCTTTGTACAATTCTAAGCTAAAAAAGCTTAAAATTGCACTAAGACTTTTGGGACACTTTGCATTTTAGAAATGATAGCTAATGGGGGTGGCTAGGTGGCGCAGTGAGTAAAGCACTGGCCCCAGAGTCAGGAGGACCTGAGTTCGGTTCCGGTCTCAGACACTTAACACAAAATAAACTAACCTTGTAACCTTGGGCAAGTTACTTAACCCCAACTGCCCTCCAAAAAAGGCAAAAAAAAAAAAAAAAGAAATGATAACTGAGAATCTGTTAAGCATCTGATAAGTTTATGAATGTGGGGTGATGGTGATGGTGGAACTATATTAATTATGTCAATTTTATTTTGGACTTTCTTTTCAGTTTCTTTAAAGGCACAACCTAATCCTTTTAATTGGTCACATGTGTCATTGATATTTTGCTAAGAATGCCTCTTAAGATGTGTACTTCCCCCAATGCTAATGCCAGATATTCACAGATAATGCACTCCCAAATCTAGTCTTATAGAAGGGTATCCAGCTCTGACGCCAGTCATCAACACTTTATCCTATGAGTTCTAATAATTTTTTTTAATTTTTATTTTTTTTGCTTTTTGTAGGGGGGAGAGCTGGGCAATTGGGGTTAAGTGACTTGCCCAAGGTCACATGGCTAGTAAATGTTAAGTGTCTGAGGCCGGATTTGAACTCAGGTCCTTCTGGCTCCAGGGCTGATGCTCTGATCACTGTGCCACCTAGCCACCCCTATCCTATGATTTCTTATCTGTTTAATCTGTTAATAATAATGACAGCATCAATCAGTCAATAAACATTTATTAAGCGTACTTTAGATACCAAAATTGGCTAAAGACAACCCCTTCCCTTGAGGATCTTACAATCTAATGTCAGCTCCTTGAAGGCAGGGATTATTTTCTCTATTTGTGTCCCTAAAGTACACAGTAGACATGTAATAAATGCCTACTTGTTTGATATATCAGCATCTTTGTTGATTGCGATGATTGTAGTCGATCTTCAACTCCTATATATTACAAAAAGTTTTCCAAACTGTGTAGTTGGATTTAAAGTCAATAGCTGGTTGAGTGATTCTGGCTAAAACATTTTAATTCTGCAATTCTTTTCCATTGTATATCTGATATTTTCTGTAGTATTAGCCTCTCTTATAGAGCACATCCTCCCTAGATACACATCCAGCTAACAGTACATATTACTCATATGTAAGTCTCCTTTACAGAGTATCTGAAATTTGCACATCATTGCTGAGTTAATGTAACATGCTTTTCTTTATTTTAATTTACAGAACTGGGTTTTTGGGACCAAAAGGCAAGCGAATTTTCCTTTGTCTCAGGGGAGTCTTTGGTTCCACAGCGATGATCCTTCTCTACTATGCTTTCCAGTTAATGCCCATTGCTGATGCCACTGTTATCACATTCACGACACCAGTTTTCACTTCCCTATTTGCTTGGATATATCTCAAGGAAAAATATAGTCTTTGGGATCTTTTCTTCACTCTTTTTGCAATTACTGGTGTGGTACTTATCGCAAGACCGCCATTTTTGTTTGGCTACAGCACTGCAGGAATAGAAGAAAACCATTCCTATCACCTCAGAGGAGCATTAGCAGCTGTAGGTGGTGCCATGTGTGGTGCTCTGACTCTTGTTATACTAAGAAAGGTGGGGAAATCTGTGTACTATCTGCTGAACATTTGGTATTATGTAGTGATTGGACTATTGGAATCCATCATTGTACTTGTTGTAGTGGGTGACTGGCGTCTACCTCATTGTGGTTTAGATAGACTGTTTTTGGTATTAATAGGACTGTTTGGGTTGGGGGGGCAGATATTTCTCACTAAAGCAGTTCAGGTAGAAAAAGCAGGGCCAGTGGCCATAATGAAAACAATGGATGTAGTCTTTGCTTTCCTATTTCAGATTATTTTCCTTAATAAAATACCAACGTGGTGGACAGTGAGTGGTGCCCTTTGTGTGGTAGCCAGCAGCTCTGGAGCTGTCATTCGCAAATGGTGCGAGAGTTCCCAAGTGAGACAGCAGTGCTAAGAGAGACTTGTCAGGTAGAACTTCATCCCAGTAACACAGAAAAATTTAAGGTGTATTTTTATTAATTGGTCATGCAGTTTATAAGTTTAATAATAGAAGTATAATTTTTGAAAACAGCGTATGTTTTTAATAGTTTTAAATATCTTGGCTAGTTTGCTCTCCCTGGTATTATGAATTTTATCAAAAGAAAAAAAATTGATTCAAGTTTTTTTCATGACTGGAACAAAAAAAGTACATGTATAATGGTTTAAAAAAACTTATTGTCTTTATTGTGGGCACCTGGGTAGGAGAGGGAATTAAGGATATTTTGAGTAACATGAGGGCCAAATTAGCAATATACTAATTAAGTGAATAAGTATTTACATTTATAAATTTTAACATACTAAGAAACTTAAAATAGAAGTCTTGACTTTTTTTAATAGTGCAAATCTATTTTTTTAGACCAAAGCCTAGACCTATAAAGTGCCTTTCCATGCTAATACTAGAATTTAAACAGAAAAAAGCTTCACATTTTTTTTAAAGGCAAAAAGTCCTTGAATCAAATTTGGCCAAATGTTTAAGTAGCCACAGTAATTATAGCTACAGCCTACAATTTTAATTTTTCCATGTTACTATGTAAAACTGTATTCAAATTTTAACGTTTATGGTCTCTCATCTTAGTTTTTCAACTCATAAAGGGGTAAAACGTGGCATATTTTAGCCACATTTACAGCCTAACGTGATTTCTTTTCCAGAAAAGATACTTTTCTATATATCTGTTCTAGATATTTAAAGCAATACCAAGTGGAAATCTCTCAGGATTTTAGGTAACTTTTTAAAATCACTTTTTACAATAACCTCTAAACCAAAAATATGGCTTAGAGAACTTTGGTGTACTTTTAAAACCCAACTTTTCTAAGCAACGTTAGTCATCTTAATTTGTGAGAGAAAGCAAACTTTTTTTCCAATGGAATTGGAATGTGGTTCCTTATTTTTTTTATGTCAGAACCTTTTGTCATTATCTTCATGACACTTTGAATGGAAAAAATAAATATTTCACTGCACATAAAAATGATGGATAAATAATTTCTGGTATGTTATTGTATGTTATGTGTATTAAGTCCATTTAAGTTAAATGGCACCAAAGGTTTAAATAAAACATTTCATATGTAGCATTCTGTCAAGCCAGAATTTACCATGCTTTCAAATGGAAGAAACTGTAATATCCAGAAGACCACTGAGTAGCTTACTTGCTAAGTAACTTAATGTAAGATGATTGGATTTGGGGCTGGAAGACCTGGTTTTCAATTCTGGTTTTTGCTGCTCATAATTTTTGAGCCCAGGCCAGGTACCTTACTTCTGGGCTTTCCATTTCTTCACCTTTAGATCTAGCTGCAAATCTTATGTAAGTAATATAACCACTATGTTGGTCCTAAGCACCTTTCTAATGAGTATATGATGGCATTTAACTCACTCACTACCCCAAGCTGACTTTTCTGTTGGCATAACCCTTAAGCCACTGAGTTGGAATAATACAGCTGCATTTCCATTTTTTGGTCATTTATGCTGAAGGAACAGGGATTTGAGGTCCCAATGCCTTTACTGAGACTTTATTTTCCTTTCTGGAAATAATCATCAGAATACATTTTTTTCCTCTCAGTCCTTCCTGACTAGAGAATTGCAAATAAAGATTAAACAAAGATTAATTTTTGCCTATATAACTCACCTGGCCCGTAGCATGTTCATTGGAATGTTTGCAGACATGTCAGTTCCTAATTGTCTCTGAAATCATGTAAGAACTGGGATTTCAGAAATGATCAAATCCATGGATTCTCAGAGTATGATCTGAGGCATTCTGAGACCCTTTCAGGGGGTCTCTGGGTCAAAACTAATTTTATAAAAGTATTTTTAAGTATTTTAAGATGTGTTAATTTCTGATAGGATGTCAATAGATAGAACCTTCATAAAACTCTTTGGGGGGTCCTCACTAATTTTTAAGAGTCTAAAAAGGTCCCGAGATTCAGAAGTTTGAGAACCCACTGACCTATTGTTCTGCCTCTAACACTTGTTCCCCATCCCCTCACATATCCAGAGAGAGGATTTGACTTGCCCTCAGGTCTTTTTACCTATCATATTTACCTCTCAATACCATGATGAAGCAAGGTAAGTAAACCACTCTATACTCTACCCAAAGGTGAATTAAGCCTCATAGGGAATGAAGTGATAAATATGTTATCCTTTTCAGGGTCTCCTGGGATCCTGAAAGCTAAGTCACTGTGAACTCACACATGGAAAGTTGATTTTATCAGTGTAATTTAATCACTAGGAGACTATGATGAAAAGTTACAGTCTCTCCAAACTTGCTTCAGTACTCCATTCTTGGAACTCTGAAGGACTTACTTTAGAGCTTGTGATTTTTTTTAAAGAAGGGCTTATATTGTTTGAAATATGCAAAGGCCTATGTATTATAAGGCTATTTTTGGCATATGTATTTTGCAGAGATTATTACTATTTCTTGAAAAATAAAATATTTTAAGAAGATGTTTTTATTTCATAAGCACTAATAAAAAATAAATATTAAAAACAAGCATGCTTTCTTTTTCATGAAATAACAAATGCCTGATTTTTTAACCATAAACCCCAAATGGAAAATAGTTGTATAATCAATCCTAGGGTACCTTTCTTCTTCTCTCTCTTCCCAAGCATACTTCAGTGTTTCTGTGATTTCCTCAATGTTGGTTTTAGGTATTGTAACCCATCAGTTATTTGGAGGATAATCATGGCTATTTGCTGTGGCTGGAATGATTCATCAACTCAACCACAACCAATATTCTGAAGCTAAGCCATTGCTGACACCTGTAAGAGTTTGTAGTCTAATGGCTTAACCTCCAAGAACCCAGGATTTTATTCCACAACACAGAAGGGAATCCGAGTAGAATATTTGTCAAGAATTTCTGAGCATAGATGAAACCAAACTTTAAATGGCATATATTACAAATTTCTGGATAAAATATCTCAGAAAATAATGAAATGATTTGGTGTTTCCATGCAAACTTAACATCAATCCAAAGGACTAGCACATAATATCACTAAAACTTTTTCTTGCTATAAAAATTAATTTTATTCAATATATGATAAAGTGTTATGAGCCTGGTTAAGTGAGGAGATTGAAAATTATTTTTGAATTTTCCAAAAACTAGTGTTTGCTCAGTTTCTCCTTACTGGATTTATTCACTTCCCCAAATTTGAGGTAATACGCATCTTATTTTTTTTTTAATAATTCAGAGGTAGTAATTATTCAAATAATATTCTCCAGAAGACAGTTACTTTTTCAAAAAGCAGTATCTGACATAATAGTGATGATAATAATCTCATCAGGAAGGCTTGGGAAAGGAAAAAAAACCCTTTGAATGGCATATGAATTTTTTTTTGCTAACAATGAGCTGCTTTGGCAAATTCATCCATTGTTTCAATAATCATTATAGCTGACATTGTACTTGACTGAACAGAAGAGTAACTGCCTATTAGACCACAAAGCCTTCCTCCCATTATGCTGTAGGGAAGGACTGCCTGGCCAAACATCTCCTGAACTCCCAAGTTATTTAAACTTTCCCAGTATTTCAGAGTTGGAAGGGACCTTAATGGTTATCTAGTCCGTGCCTGAAAATGGAATATGTTTGATGTCAGGGTCAATAAATGGTTATCCAGTGTTTACATGAATAGCTCCTGTGAAGGGAACCTCCTGGGACCAGAGGGTGGGAGGTGTTAGGGAAGGGAATACACAGACAGAAGTTACATGACTTTCCGGGGGTCACAACTAGTTAATGTCTGAGGCAGGATTTGAACTTGGGTCTACTTGATTTCAGACCCAACACTATTCATTGTGCCTCCAACACCACCCATTATGAAGTAGCTTATTTAGATCTTAGAAAGCTCTAATTATGTTTTTCCTGACAGCAAGGTTAAATTTGCCTCTGTCCTTTCTACCGATTGCTTTCATTTCTGCCATGTGATACCAAAGAGTAAGTCTAATCAATCACGCAGTTGCCTTTCAAGTCCTTGGAGACGTTTTCTTGCACTTTCTCTCTTCCAGCTTATTAGGACATTCTGTGTTCTTCAGTTCATCCTCTGGTGGTACTCGAGGCCCTTCACCGTGCTGGTTGACTTCCTGTAGGCAGTTTATCAATCTTTATTGAAGCAAGGGAAAGCAGTGGATAGAACATGGGGTCTCCTGACTCTAGCTGTGTAACCAAGTCACTTAACCTCTGCCTCAGTCTCCTCATCTGTCATATGGGGCAATAATAGCACCTAACTCCCAGGGCTTTTGTATCAAATGAGGTAATTATGAAATGCTTAGCACAGTGGCTGGCGAATAATAGGTGCTATATAATTGTCAGCTGTAATGGTGATGTCCAGACCCTATCACAGTGCTCCAGATGAGATCTGGTCAAAGCAGAAGATAGTGTGATGATCACTTCCTTTGTTCTCTTAATATTGCTAAAAATCAAAATAGCTTCCCCCCCCCCCCAACATGTTGCACTGCTAACTCATATTAACCATATGAGATAACATTTATTTATTTTGCTTTTTTGAAGGGAAGAGGGCAGGGCAACTGGGGTTAAGTGACTTGCCCAAAGTCACACGGTTAGTGTGTCAAGTGTCTGAGGCTGGATTTGAACTTGGGTCCTCCTGATTCCAGGAGTGGTGCTCTATTCACTGCACTACCTAGATGCCCCTGAGATAATATTTATAAAGTACTTAGCACAGTACCAGATACCTAGTAGGTACTATATAAAGTCTTAATCCCTTCTTTTCTCTCTCCAGTTCTCCCTTTTTTCATCCTTGTGAAGTTGATTTTTTGAGCCCATGGGTAAGACTCAAGTATTTATCTCTACACAGTTTCATCTTCCGTTCAGCCCACTGTACTAGCCTGTCAAGATCTTTGGAGTACCTTTCCTTACGGCAGAAACTGCCCTTCTATTTTCTTTGTATCTCCAGTGCCTGGCACATTATATACCTAGCAAATGTTTATTGAGTGATACAATTTAGGATACAGCCAAAAAATTAATAGCAGCAATCATTACTAATATCAATATATTAATATTGATATATAGTTGCTATATGTTAATGAATATTAATATGTTAATCTTTTGTTGACTACATCATGAAAATGACTCTATATACAATTATAGTCTCTATAGAAAACATACCCAACTTACCTTTTCCTAGCTATCCCAGGGCTATATATATGTCCTCCAAATGTCTGTTTCTGTTGTTGATTTCTCCTCCTCCTCGGTGTTGCTCATGTTTAAGGTCCCAGAATTAGAGCTGATTCTTCCACTTTCCCTCCATATCCCATCAGTTGCTATTCTATTTCTGTAATATCCCTTACACGTATCCCATCTCTCTCTCACTACCATCACCCTTGTTTGGGCCTATATCACATCTGGTCAGAAGAGAACCTCCTGATCGGTTTTTCCCCTTTTAGGCTCTCCCCTCTTAAACATCTGCCAAATAAGGCACAAATCTGACCATTTCACTCTCCTGATCGAAAACCCTCAGTAGTACTTTCTTCCTTTCCTCAAGGATAAACACCAGACTCCTTTAGTCTGCCCTTTATGACCTTCCATAATTATAGTCTCATAGCTCAGAGGTTATCTCATCCTGCCCTTTCATTTCACAGATAAGGAGTTAACTGAGGCCAGAAAAGCTAAGTGATTTGTCCAAGCTGATAAAGGATGGAAAGTAACAGAGCTGAGATTATAACCCAAATCTCCTGACTTTCTCAGTATCACACAGCTAGTGTCTGAGACCATATTTGAACTGACGATCTTCCTGACTCCAAGTCCAGTGCTCTCTTGGCTGCTTCACCTAGCTGTCATCATCATTACAATAACAGTAGCTAGGACAATACTCTTTTGCTTTAGACTTTGTATCCCTAACACCCAGCAGAGGACTTGGTACATTTTAGGTGCTTAATAAATGCTTGCTTGCTTGTTCTTTCCTTCAGATGCTATAGTTTCTGTTTACCTCCTTAGACCCCACCCCAGGCTGCAAGCATTTTCTCCCTGGTCAGACATTCCTGATGCACTTTCCTCTTTGCCCTCACAGCTCCCTAGCCTATATTAGACTAACCTGTTTACAATAGAGTCTATGCTCCCTGAGGGCAAGGGTAATTCCCCTGTCTTTGTATGCCCATTAGTTAGCGGAGTGTTTTGTACATGGTAGACACTTAATAAGCATTAGTTGAATTTAATACATATCCTTATGCCTTCACATATGGGTTGTTGCTGTTTAGCTCTTTCATCTGTGTCTGATTCTTTGTGACCACATTTGGGATTTTCTTGGCAAAGACACTGGAGTAGTTTCCCATTTCCTTCTCCAGATCATTTTACAGATGAGGAAACCAAGGCAAACAAGGTTAAGTGACTTGCCCATGGTCACACAGTTATGTCTGAGGCCAGATTTGTTCTTCAATCAATTCTTTTTGGGCAGGTGATCATTTGACATCTTTAGGTTAGAAGAGGGTTTCTTTGCTTCAGTTTCCTCCTCTGAAGATGAACTCTGGTCTCCTCTATTCTCTATAGTTGAATAGAGAGGTTGCCTGTGCATTTTTTTTGAGGGGGGTTAATAATTTAGTTTTTATAATCATCTCTAGTCCTAGGGTATGGGGAATGGTGCCTCTGGCCTCTGATCCTCTTCAGTTCTCTCCTCTGGCCTTGAATTCAAACCAAGACCTCCAACTTCCTATAAGTACTCACAGTCAGGGGCTTCCTGCCCCACTGCTTCTGCATTCACCATGTGTGTGATCTTTCTCTCTTGCCCCCTCCATTCTGCTCAGCACAGATGGGTCTGGAATTCCTTGTCACCAGAAGTTTCCTCGATCTGCTCCAGCTCGGACACCCAATTGCCCTCACTGTGGTGGGTGGTTGTTGTGAGGGGTGCCTGTGGCAGGGCCAAGGCAGTCTCTTTAACCAACTAACTCCAGCACTTGCCGCTTGTTGTTTAAGCATCTAACCACCAGTTGTTAAAGCGGGCCCCTAGACTGGAAGTGTTTACTCTTCACAGGGAAGAAATCTAATCCTGGGATTTTTCTTTAGGTCTCTGGTTATCCCAAGAGGACCCTTGTTCTGCCCCTACTCTTATTTGTTTCACAGCTCTGTGTTTGCCCAGAGGTGTGATTTTATCTCTTTTGTGGAGGAAAATCTTGAGAGTTTGAAATTTTCTGATCTATTCCATCATCTTCCCAGAATCCTCTCCTCTGAGGCCAGATTTGAACTTAGGAAGACTCATCTTCCTGAATCCAGACCTGGCATTCTATCTACTGGAGTGCCACCTAGCTGCCCTCCTGTGTGGGTATATACACACATACACACACATATTCTAGATCTATAAATGATTGGTTTTTTCAGCATCCTAATTTCCTCATCTCCAGATATTATCTCATTTGGCCTGTCTCCCAGGCTTCTGTGTTCCAAACCTGAACTGGACCTTCTCTTACCTTCTCTGTTCATTTTCCAAATGTATCATCTGTCACTGGAAGAGCTCTAAGATGTCAGATCCTGTATTCCTTCAGTTCCCCAGTCTACAGTGTGTCAGAGAATAGATAGCATCAGGTAGTAGATTCTGGGAAAGGAACTAGGACCAGACTTCTAGCCAGATTATGTGATAAAATGGTCAAGAAGCCAGCGGACAAGCACAGATAGCAGAAGTGAGAACAAGCCAGGAGTGAGCAGCAATGTACATAAGCAGGCAGGGAGATATTGGCTATCCTGGAAGACACTGCTAGAAGGTACAAAGACAAGATGAAGTTCTGAACAGGTTGCTGGAATCCAGGAAATCTGTGGGAGTCAAAGGGATAAGGCAAGAGAATAGGAATACAAATCATTTTTCCATAATACTCCATTACTGGAGTAGCTTCCTGCCCCTACTTCTACAATTTGCTGCAAAGTCTGTCTCATTGTGTTTCTCTCCACCAGAACTCACTTTATAGGACTTTGAATTGAAATTCAGTCAGTAAACCTTTATTAATGTGTTCCAGGCACTGTGCTAACCACTGAGGGTACAAAGAAAGGCAAAAGACAGTGTCTCTGCTCTCAAGCAGCTCACAGTCTAATGACGAAGACAACATGCAAACTACCATGTACAAATAAGATAAGGACAAGATAAATCAGAGGTAATCAAAAGAGGAAAAGCACTTATATTAAGGGGGCACAGAAAATGCTTCTTGCAGAAAGTAGAACTTTTGCTGAGACTTGAAAGAAATCAGAGAAACTAGGAGGTAGAGATGATAAAAAAGAGAAAGAGGGACTGAATGAGGGAGAAAGAAAGGAAGAGAAGAAAGGGAGAGAGGGAAGGAGAGGAAGAAAAGGAGGGGAGAGAGATGGAGAGATGGAATGTGTTGTGTATGAGGAATAACGAGGCCAGTGTCTCTGGATCACATGGAGGGGAGTAAGGTGTGAGAGGCCTGGAAACCATGGAGAAGGCCAGGTTATGAAGCGCTTTGTAAGTCAAACAGAAGATTTTCTATTTGATTCCAGAGGCAACAGAGAGCCAATGGAGTGGATTAAATTGGATGAGGGGATTACTGGGAAGTGACATATTTGGCAGTTGAGTGGAGGATGGACTAAATTGGAGAGAGACTTGAGGAAGAGAGCCCAATTAGCAGGCTATTATAATAGTTCAGGTGTGAAGTGATGAGTTCAAGATGGGGGCAATGTCAGAGGAGAGAAGGAGTGCCTAGGGAAGATGTTAAAAAGGTAGAAAAGACAGGGTTTGGCAATGGATGGGATATGGGGGTAGTGGTGAGAGAAAGGGAAGAGTTGAAGATGACACCTAGATTTTTAGCCCAGATAACTGGGAAGATGGAGGTATCCTCTACAGGAATAAGGAAGTTAGGATGACTTCAGTTTTAGAAATGTTGACCTTATGATGTCTACAAGACATCCAGTTTGAGGAGTCCCATAAATAGTTAGAAAACATATATTTATATTCCTTCAAATTTTCTAACTTTCCAGTCCTCAGTCTTCTCAATTTCCATTATATTGGCCCCTAATCCACTCCACTACACACAAATACACCCTTCATCCTGTTGTCACCCACAAATGTTCCACCTCTATTTTAATCAATTCCAAAATTCTTTATCTGATCATAATTTTTTATTGTTCCATCTTTCTCTATGCCTTATAACTCCTAACCTAGTTCTTCCTCCTCAGTAGGACTTCTCACCCCTCTGTCCCTCAATACTTTCCCATGCTATCACCCATGACCTATTTACACTTTCCTCCCTTCCCAGAGTCTAACCCTTTGGTGAACCAGTTCACCTTTAGCCTATTCCCTACACTCAATCCCTTATCTACTTTTGTCCTATTACCAACCCCACTTTAGCAAATACCAACCCTATATTACTGTCATAATGCCATAATTCTTTGCTCTTACTCATGCGCTATTGAGCAGAGCTGGAGGAAGTAGAAAAAACATCACTGATACAAATTTATGTCATCTACTCTCAGCTAAACCCTCATAACAGGAAGACAATACTTATATTCCTTTCTAATTGATTCTCTTGGGGAGGCGAGGTGGTCCAGTGAATAGAGCACCGGCCCTGGAGTCAGGAGAACCTGAGTTCAAATCTGGCCTCAGACATGTAACAATTACTAGCTGTGTGACCTTGGGCAAGTCACTTAACCCCAATTTCCCTGCCTTCCCCCCTCCAAAAAGCAAAAAAAAATAAAAAAAAAACTAATTCATTCTCTGTCCAACTCATGACAGTTGCTATTCCATACCTTTTTATCTTTCCTCAAGTATCCCATGGCACCCCCTCACCTGAGGATCTCACCTTATACTTCACCAAAAAATAGAGGCCATTCTCCGTGAGCTACCTCTTCTCCTTTTATATCCTCTTGACATCATTCCTGACTACCTCTTCCTTCATGCCAGTCTAATAAAGAAGTAGTTCTCCTTGCCAAGGCCAGCCCCTCTCAGTGCACCCTTGATCTCATCTCCTCTTTCATTTTCCAGGAAATTCTCCTCACCCTCATCCCCACTCTGTCTAATCTTCAATTTTTCCCTATCTGTGGGTTCTTTCCCTGTTGCCTACAAATATAATACATTTCCCCCATTAACAAAAAACCCTCACTTGATCCTACTGTCACCTCTATCAGTCTAAATCTCTTCCCCTTTGTGTCTAAATTTCTTGAAAAAAGTCATCTCTACTTGATGCCTTCCCTTTCTTTCGTCTTCTTCACTGTCTGTAGTTTGGCTTCTTTTTTTTTTTTTCACATTATACAATGGTCAGGTTATAAGGATGGATTGTATCAGCTGGGATGCAAAATGGTATAGAGGACATAAAATCAAATAAGAGAACAAAAAAGATCAGGTATTTTGCTTCCACCTGGATATAAATTTAATTCTTTCTAGTTCTTTCTCTGGATGCACGTTTTTCTCTCCATCATGCGTCTTTTGGGATTGACTTATATCCCTGCATTGTTGAGAAGAGTCCAGTCTATCAAAGTTGGTCATCACACATATGTTGTGTCTGTAATTGTGTACAAATTCCTCCTGGTTCTACTCTTCTCACTCAGCATCAGTTCTTTTAAGCCTCTCCAGGTAAATATGAAGACCGCCTGCTCCCCGTTTCTCATAGCGCAATAATATTCCATAACATGCATATACCACAACTTGTTCAGCCATTCCCCAATTGATGGACACCCCCTTAATTTCCAATTCTTTGCCACAACAAAAAGAGATGCTATAAACATTTTTGTATATATGGGTCTTTCTCGCATTTCTATGATCTCTTTGGGATATAATCCTAGGAGTGGTATTGCTGGATCAAAGGGTATGAAAGTATTTATAGCCCTTTGGGCACAGTTCCAGATTGCTCTCCAGAAAGGCTGGATCAGTTCACAGCTCCACCAACAATGCATTAGTGTTCCAGTTTGCCCACATCCTCTCCAGCATTTGTCATTTTCCTGTTTTGTCATCTTAGCCAATCTGACTGGTGAGATGTGGTACCTCAGAGTTGTTTTGATTTGCATTTCTCTAATCAATAGTGAATTAGAGCATTTCTTCATGTGCTTATAGATAGCTTTAATTTCTTTCTCTGAAAACTGCCTGTTCATATCCTTTGACCATTTATCAATTGGGGAATGACTTGTATTCTTATACATTTGACTCAGTTCTCTGTATATTTTAGAGATGAGTCCTTTGTCAGAGACATAGGTTGTAAAGATTCTTTCCCAATTTCCCACCTCCCTCCTAATCTTGGTTACATTGGCTTTATTTGTACAGAAACTTTTCAATTTCATGTAGTCAAAATTATCCATTTTACATTTTATAATGTTCTCTAATTCCTGTTTCGTCATAAAGTCATTCCCTCTCCACAAGTCTGATAGGTAAACTATTCCTTGTTTTAGCAGACTGCTTACAGTATCAACCTTTATACCTAGATCATGAACCCATTTAGACTTGATTTTGGTATATGGTGTTAGATAATGGTCTATGTCCAGTTTCTGCCATACTATATTCCAGTTTTCCCAGCAGTTTTTGTCAAATAGTGAGTTTTTATCCCAAAAACCAGGGTCTGGGGGTTGCAGTTTGGCTTCTGACCACATCGTTCAACTGAAGCTTCTCTCTTCTCTGCATTTTGGTTGATGTTTCTCTCTCATAGTTCTCCAACCTGTCTTCTAATGGCTTCATTATGATCTCCTTCTCTGGATCTTAATCCTTGTCATATTTGCTACTGTGGATATCTCCCAAGGCTCTGTTCTGGACACTCTTCCCTTTTCTCTTTAGAGTCACTATCTTATTTGGCTGTCTCACCAGCTCTCATGAGTTCAGTTCTGATCTCGACACAGATAATTCCCAGATCTAGAAATCCAGTCCTCATTCCTCTTCTGAACTCCAGTAGCACATCACCAAGTGCCTACTGAGCATCTTGAACTGTCTGTCCCTTCATCATCTCCAACTCAACATGTCCAAAACAATTCATCTTCTTTCCCTCAAAACCTTCCCTCCCTTCTGAACTTCTCTGTTACTGTTGAGGTTAGTACCAATCTCTCAGTCACCCAGGTTCACAACCCCGGCCTTCTCCTTGACTTCTTACTCTTACCCTACATATCTAATCAGTTGCCATATCATTTCCTTTCGATTTTCACATCTCTTATGTAAGTCCCTCTGTCTCCACTTACACCCTCTCCACCCTTGATCAGACCCACATTACATTTAAGCTGGACTATTGCATTAGCCTTCTAACTGGTTCCTCCTACTCTTCTCTCTCCTCACTCCAATCCATCCTCAGAGCTTCCAAGTGTAGATCTGACCATGTCAACCCCTGCTCAATAAATTCCAGTGACTGTTACTTTCAGGATCAAATATAAATGTATATACATATGTAGATATGTAGGGTGAGTAAGAGCAAGAAGTCAAGGAGAAGGCCAAGGTTGTGAACATGTATGACTGGAAGATTGGTACTGCCCTCAACAGTAATAGGGAAATTCAGAAGGGAGGGTTTTGAAGGAAAGATAATCTGGCCTTTTCCTACCTTTCTAGTCTTCTCACACTTTATTCCACTCTGATCCACCTATACTGCCCACCATGCTTTTCCTTGTACATAATATTCAATAATCTCCCATCTACATGCCTTTGCATGGGCTGTCCCTCATTCCTGGCTTGCTATCTCCCTCCTCACCCCTGTCCATTGACATCCCTGACTCCCCTCAAGTGCCAGATCAAACTCTACTTTCAATAGGAGAAATTTCCCAGTCTCCTTGTCCCAATCGCCTTCCCCTCTATGGTTACCTTTCTTCTTTGTTGGTATTTTGTACATACCATATATGGTATCTCCTCTATTTGTATGTAAGCTCCTTGAGGGCAGGAACTGTTTTTGTATTTTTGTCTTTCTTTGTGTCTCTTGTGCCTAGCACAGTGCTTGGCATATAAGAAGTTTTAATAGATGCTTGTTGATTGAATAACTGATTCTAGGCATGGGGACAGATTGTACGAAAGGATGGTGACAGAATAGCAATGAGGTCAGTTTGGTTGGAGTACAGTATGCATGAAGGAATGTAACATTCAATAAATCTATAAAGGCAGGCTGGAGTTAGACTTAAAAAGTCAAATTTCGGGGGTTTTTAAGCCATTTTCAGTAGTGTCTGACTCTTCATGACCCCGTTTGGTTGTTGTTTTTTTTTGGCAGAGATATGGAGTGGTTTGTCATTTCCTTCTCTAGTTCATTTTACAAATGAGCAAACCAAGGCAAACAGGGTTAAGTGACTTGCCCAGGGTCACACAGCTAGTATCTGAGGTTGGATTTAACTCAGGTCTTCCTGGCTCCAGGTTCAGTGCTCTCTCCACTGTTAAATTATACCACTCTATCCACTAAGCTACTTAGCCATCCTTATTTCCTTCTTACTCCATGATGGGGATCTCTCTACTTCCCTAACAATGAACTGATTTTCTTTACTGAATCTGCATTCTTCTTAGCATTTTTAACATTTTATCAACTCAGCAAACAGTTATTAAACATAATTTTTCCATACTGCCATAAAAAACTGAATGACTCAAGTTTTTTTGGTTTTATTTACTAATATTCCCAGTAGCATGGCTTTTTTGTTTTTGTTTTTACCATTTTTCACCATAAATACATCTTATTTCAGGTGCACTAAGCTGCTTCCCCTCTTTGAGACTTTTTGTCTATCTTTACATAAAATGAAGGGGATTGAACTTAGAGGATTTCTAAGGTCCTTCTAATTCTAACACATAAATAGATTTTTGTGGCCTAGCCTGGGAATATAATTACCATTATACCACTGTTGATATGCAGGAAAAAAAAGTTCTGAGTCCTACACAGAGTTAAAGACAAACGCTGGGAACAAACCATTTCTAAGGTGAGAGCCATCTGTATAGAATTTCTTCTATTGCATCTCAGGCACTATACTGCTGCCACCCCAACTTTCCACCACCACTGCCAGATTCAGCTCCTAGGACCCAATTCCTCAGCTCTGAAAGAAAGATTATATGTAGAGAATAAAGTGGGGAAGGGAGTGAGAAAGATTTGGAACAGCTGCTATGGGGAGTGTGCTAGGATAAACAAATACCTTCAAGGGTTTGGTTTGTGTTTTTTCCCCCAGGATTCTTCTTTCTACTCTTCAAAATTAAATGAACTTATTTGACTCAAATATTCCTAAATTTACCTGTAGGTAAACAAAGTTCAAGCTAGAAAATTTTCAATTGAGAATTAGATTGGGGAAGGGGATTTTGGACAGCAAAAAAAAAAAAAATGAAACATAGTGTGGAAATTAATTATATAGAAGATCAACTGTAATTTTAATTAAGAAAAATGAAGAATAAATACTGTTAATAAGTTTCCATTGTTCCCAGATTATCTATTTGACACTTTAATACCAGTTTCTGAAATGGGAATTCAACCAAGTTAGAAACATTTTTAGTACTGTGAATTGAAATTATAAAGCAAAATATTAGGAATAGTTTTATTTTTGAAAATTCTAAAACTATATAGATTATATGACTTGATCTAAGTATTCGAGCTTCTGTAAATATCATTCTGCTATTCTGGTATCCTTAATAAGTTTTTAGATGTTTTCTGGCTCCTCCAAGATGTTTTTACTTCTGCCTCCACCCTCTTTAAAGTTTTTAAATTTGAAATTATCTCATTGCAGCTTGTTTGGAAATGCCTTGTTAAGACATTCCATCTTTGCTTCTGCCTAGGGAGGTAAATTTGCATCGGTGTTAATTTCTAGTGAAATTCTTTTGAATCGGTCCCCCACCCATATACTTTATAATGGTGTGAGTGGAAAATTCTGGTCTGAAGAAGCCACAGAATGCAGTTAACTGTCAACAAATCATATTTCTGTCTGTCTTTTTTTTTTTTTTTGGTGGGGGTGGCACAGTAGGGTTGAGGGATGCAATTTCATATAGGGTATTCCCAATGTAGAAACTTCCTCCAATGATGTAAATTTGGAACTTGTCTGAAATTTTTAGTCTTAGAGAGTTATCTGGACCACTGAGAAATTAAATGATTTGCCCAAAGTCACCCAGTCTATATGTATTAGAAACAGGAGGTAAATTGAGTGCTTTTTGACTCCAAGGTCAGTCCCCACTATCCACCATTCCACAGTCTCTCATATATATTCTTAATATATATGCATATATCTTAATTTATCTATACATAGACATGTATGTGTGTATCTAAAACTGCATTTAATAACCCTCACAACAACTTCTGGTTTTGCAAAAAGCTGCCCAGAGTTATTTTGCATTTGTGCAGCATGTGTTCACACATTCAACTACATTCTGAGCAGATCACCTCTTTTTTGTCCTTGTTTCCTAGTATGATGTGAAAATGGAAAAACAATTATAAGCTTTATGAGTACTGTTGTTATCATGTAATAGTTTTCACCTTCAGGCTACCCCCCTGACTCTGGAGACTTTCTCTACTAGGCCATTTAGAAACTCTTCACCTCAGAAGCTCATTGAACTCCTGGACTTATCACACTGAAAGTACCTTCCACCCGGTGGCCTTTCCCTCTAATTGGACGGCTCCTCCTAGAATGTCTCATTGAGGGTGGCTGCCCAGGCCAGTTATGTCTTCATTCCTTTCCAGGATGTACTCCTGATTCTCCAGATTTTCTCTCCAATGCTATGCTGGGTACTTTCATCTCCCTCACCCCCTTTCAGCCCATTTCATATGTTGTCTTTCCCTCTTAGAATGTAAGCTCCTTGAGGGTAGGGGCTGTCTTTCTGCTTATATTTGTATCCCCAATGTGTTTAGTAAATTCTTTTTGACTGACTGACTCAAAACAAGTCACTCACCAAAAAATGACTGATGCAACCTTTTTGGTGAGATCCCCAACTGTGCAGAGGCAGTGGTAGAGTGGAAAGGATTTCTGGATTCAAGGCAGAGGTTCAGTTTTTGGTGCTGCTATGTAGTACATCTGTGACCTTGGGCAAGTCATTTAATCTCTTTGGGTCTTGGTTTCCTCATCGGTAAAAAGAGGGAGTTTTGATTTAGATGATCTCTAAGGTCCCTTCTGGTTATAAAGTCAAGATCCTATGATTTAACAGGACTGGTTTCCAAGGCCACACAGGGTCCCAGGCCACACAGGGATCAAACTCTTTACCTTGGCCCCTTTTAGTACAGTGCCCTATCTAGCCAAGGCGGTCATCCATGATCTTACATGCCCCACTGACCAATCACCCTGTAACTTCCAGAGGTTCTTACTGCACTCATTTTTATACAGTCAGAGACTAAGGCACCATTTTGGAGGGATATTCAGCTTTAGACTAGAAGTTGTTAACCTGAGGCTCCTGTGGATAGATTTCAAGAGTTCTAGAAAGTTGGATGGGGAAAAAATATATATCTTTATTTTCACTAATTGCTACCTGAAATTTAACAGTTATCTTAAAACATTATTGTGAGAAGTGGCCATAGATTTTACAGATTGCCAAAGGAGCCCATGCCACAAAACAAAGGATAAGAATCTTCGGTTTAGATACTCTAGGGGCTGATTAATTCTCTGGTTGTAATCAGAAATGTTAAGTGCATTGGCAAATAAAAGAAAATCTAAATACATGAGTGAGTCTTTTTTTCTGTTTTTTCTTTCAGTGCTAGCCAGTAGAGGCTATAAAGGCATTAAGATGGTACAAGATGGCAAGGGGACTCTTGTTGGGGAAATAAGAACTAGGAGTATGGGGAGGGAAGCTAGGTTTGGTGATTATAATTTCTTGTTGATATGCAATACAGCATCATAGCTTTGAAAAGAAAGAAAAAAAGAACATGGGAAGTTATACAAGCATATGACTATATAGCAGAGGGTTGGATCAAATCAGAGATATACCCAGTCCAAAGGTTGCCCACTTAAATTTTCTCCAGCCAAAGCAAATACAGAAGTGAGATACAGCTCTAAAGCTTAACCTTCAAACCTGGAGCAGTCCTTATTTTTAAGGCAATCTAGCTTTGGAATGTCAAAAGAACTTTCACCCTGAGAACATGTCAACTGATTGATATCTCCAAGATTCCATAGTAAATTTCTAAAATCTAAGTCATTCCTTAAGGAAATAAACCTTTTCCCAAAACAATCTTTGTAATTTGAACAGAGGGGGAGGGGAAGGAAAACAGACAAAATGATTCTCAAGAGAAAAAGGACTCTATGGTTTTAGAGGACAATAACAAAACATGGTAATTTTTTAATGTCAGAATTTTAAGTGGGGCAGGGCAGCTGGTATTTTCCCTAGGTTAAATGATTTAATGTACTAATAAGAGTTTCCTGGGAACACTTCCTGGGTGGAGGCAGGAATGACCTTATGTATTCACCTGTGCCCTTTCTCCTTTGCCCAGCTATGTCCTTACCTTCTTCTGTCCATCTCGCCTGGGGAACCTGTTTTTCTTTCTTTCAGTATATTTTTTTTGCCTTTTGGAGGGGGGAAGGCAGAGTAATTGGGGTTAAGTGACTTGCGCAAGATCACATGGTTAGTTTTGTGTTAAGTGTCTGAGGTCGAATTTGAACTCAGGTCCTCCTGACCAGTGCTCTATTCACTTCACCACTTAGCCACCCCCAGTATTTCTTTCTCTTCCCCTTTTCTTTATCCTATTCTTTATCATCCCTGAACCACCTCTTGGTTTTGTGTGTGTGTGTGTGTGTGTTTATTGTTGTTTGTAAGTTTTTATCACTCTCATTTGTTTTTTGTGTCATCATAGTTTTTCTCAGTATCCCTCCCCATACCTCTTCGAGTGAGCCATACCATATAAGAAATAATATTTTTAAGACAATCAAAAGAAGAAAATCAGCACAATTAATCAAAATCTCTTCTTTGGAGTCAGGCTTTTTCTTTATAATTTTACAACATTTACTTTTGGTGTGTGTGTTTGTGTGTGTGTGTGTGCACGTGTACACATGCACACAGTTCTTTCTTTTTATATTGTTGTAGTCATTGCATATGCTATTTTCTTGACTGATTTCTCCACTCTGCACCAGTTCATGTAGATATTTCTATGCTTCTTTGTATTCAACACACAATTTCTTATAGCACAGTAATATCCTATTACATTCACATACCACAATTCGTTTAGTCATTCACCTATGAACAGTTATCTACTTTGTTTCCATTTCTCTGCTATAACAAAAAGTGCTGCTATAAATATTTGGAATATTTCTTCTTATCAGTGGCTTCCTTGAATGTAAGCCCAGTAATGGAATCTCTGGGTCAAAGTTTATGCATATTTAGTCACTTTATTTGCATAATTATAAATTGTTTTTCAAAATGATTGCACCAGTTCACAACTCCTCTAACATTACATCAGCATGGCTATCTTCCCATACCTCTACAACATGGACTATTGCCATTTTTTCACCTTTGCCAGTTTATAGGATATGAGATGAAACCTCAGGACTGTTTTTTGTTTGCATTTCCCTTATTATTAGTACTTTGGAACATTCTTTAATGCGGTTGTGTATACTTTGCAATTCTACTTTTGAGAAGTTCTATTCATATCCTTTAACCATTTATCTAATGGGGAATGACTATTGGTATTATATATATTATGTATATAAATATATACACATAAAATGTATTATATGTGTGTGTATAAATGTATATATGTGTATGTGAATTGTTCATATATCTTTGATATCAAACCCTTATTTGAGATATTTGATACAAAGATTGTTTTTTTCCCATTTGACTGCTTTCCTTCTTATGTATATTTATTTTGTCTGTGCACAAGCCTTTTCAGTTTCATGTAATCAAAGCTATCTATTTTATCTTTTGTAATTACCTCTATCCCTTATTTGGTTATGAATACATCTCCTACCTATAGCTGTGAGAGGTATATAATATTTCTCTTTTAATTTTTAATAGTATAAATTTAATATTAAGGTTACTTATCCATTTAAAATGTATTGCAAAATATGATGCAAAGTATTGGTCTAAATCTAATCCTGTTGTTAACATTAAAAAAAAGTTTACAATAAGTTTTATTGATGCATTTTGTTTTTTAAAATTACCATAGTTTCCTTCTCTTGTTAGCATCTACCACATGTTCAAGATTGGCTAGCTAGGATGGTGGCAGATGCTCCTAATGATAATTAAATATAGTGTTTCACTAAATATATCAGGATGTTTAGACATGTGTTTTAATACATGTCATTGCTTATATAAATTTATCAAAATTTCATACCATACCTTCATTTCAGAACTGCTCTTTAAGATGGGGTGGGGGGAACATTCTAATTAAGTTAATATACTCAAGGAAATTTCCCCAAAGTAAGTAAAAGAGACTAAAGTGTTCAACTGAATTAAACTGAGCATTTAAGTAATGTAAAAAGAAAATAATATTTTAATAAATATATATGTATTTATACATATGTATAAATATAAATAAATAAAAATAATAAAAATACTATATATACACATACATGTGTTTATACACACATTTAAATGTATGTAAGTATAGTACAGATCTATGATTTCATAAGGAAACACATAATCACAAATCAAAAAATAGATATAGATCAAATATACTGTTGCTATATAAAAGATAAACTAATAGCATTCATTTCATCATTACCATTTATTACAATACCCTCAAACTGAGGTTGCAGAACCACTTTTTCAAAAGGACACTGGTGTGAATTTTTTGTCTTCTTACTTCTCTAGTATTTTCAGAAGCGTAACACATGTTCCATGTGGCAGGTGCAATTCTAATTTTAATATGGGTGGGAGCCCTTCTCATCAACTATTTCAGAAAGTTCTTCTGGAATTGTTTTAGGGCATCAAGCTAGAATCGTCCTCTTCCCCGTCCCAATAACATTCACAAGTCCCTTGATCCCCATCCTTATAGTAGACTTCAATAGACTCCTGGGAGGTAAATAGTGGTATTCTTAGAAATCAGCACCTGTTCAACTGTGGCAGGAACCCCAAAATAGACAATCCCCATTTTCTCATGCAGGCTAAACTTTGACAGTTGCAGCTGCTTGCCTCAGTACCTAAAATCAATGCCTGGGCATTGCACAACCTAAAAATGATTCTCTTCTCCCCTCCCCCCCCTTTTATATACCTCACCATTCTTTTCATTATTAATTAGTCAGGGCAAAGCACTTATTTGCCTGAACTTTTTGTGTAGGTTTTAGAGCCAGGGTGGGGGACTTCTTTTCTTCCAGAGGGCACTCATTCACATAGAGGGGAAAAAAATCACACAGGGGCCACAAATAAAAAGCAACTTTTTCTTTTTGTCTTTGCAACAGATATTTTAAAACTATAGAATTGGTTGGGATTCTCTTTTTTATCTTTGAGGAACCTACACAGCAGTGTATGATAGTAGCTGAAAATGAGCAACAATTAATAACTCAGAACATAGCATTCAAAAACTAAAACAAGTGATTTAAAAAAAATGTCCTTCGGTACCATCCTCCACAAAAATCCTACTCCAGGGCCTCATTATAGCATGATCCTGGGTTCTTGAAAGTTATGCCAGTAGAATTTAAACTGGTAGGTTCTACCCACATACTGAATTTTCAAGTAGAGTCCCACCAGTAGACCATTTCTAATTCCCAAGGACCAGCCTAAGTATGGAGAGGACAATCACCAAATGGTTGACCACTAGGTAATTACTTTTTAGCCAAAACAACCCATAAAACAGATGCTTTGATGGATCCTCAATGATATTCATTGATATGGATATTCCTTCCATTTGCTGAATTGCAATCCATTGATGTCTTTTCCTCCTGCATGATGTTTGTCCATGTCTGTGCAAAACTCTCCAGACAAGATCTACCCAATAAGTTAGAAGCCTTCCCCCAGGTCTGTTGATATTTCAGGAATGCTAGTGCAACATTCATATTGCAATTGGCAGAACTTCTAATTGATAAAACAGACAAAATTACAAAATGGCATTCAGACCTCTGTCCATCATTCAGTCAAAAAACATTTACTAACCACCTACTATGTGCCAGGCACTGTGCTAAATGCTATAAATATATGGTTGTTTGCATGCTTATAATCAAGAGAGGGAAGGCAACAGAATTAAGAAGAATTGGGAAGGGCTTCCTGTAGCAGGTGGGATTTGAGCTGGGCCTTAAAGGAAGCCAGGGAAGCCAGAAGGCAGAGATGAAGGAGAGTATTACAGGAGTGGGGGGTAGCCAGTAAAAATGCAAACATTAATAAAACTGTTGGCACTCTTAAATATAATGAATAACAAATAGATTACTACAGAACTGAACTATATCCATACTGACATTTTAACTATAAATGACTCAGAAAGATATATAGATAGAGTAGGTAAATGGAATGGTGACTCACAGGTTCTCCTCCAGGAAGTGCAATAGTTGGCTAAGTTGCTTTCACCATCTAATGCTAAGTCAGCTCACCTTGCAGCGTTCATAATAGATGCAGAAAACAGATCACCTTAAAGATAGTTTCTGCTTCTGTGTGAACAACAATTGCTGTGGATGAAGTAAAGAAATTATGAAGTAAAGACAGTATATCAAAAATTTGACAAGATCCTTCAAACTAAATCAGTATATATCTTTGATCTTTTTGACTTTTAGTGCCAAAGTAAACACAAGTAAGGATGGGAAAAAACTACACCGGAAAACATGGTTTATGTTCAAGAAATAAAAAAGGTGAAGTGGCTAATAGACTGCTCAGAAGATTCAGGCACATCATGAATATTTTCTTCAAAAAAATTAGAAGTCTGGTACTGGCTGAGAAATAGAGTGGTAGATCAGTGGAATAGATTAGGTACAAATTACACTATGGTAAATGATCATAGTAATCTTGTACATGATAAACCCAAAGATCCAAGCTTTTGAAACAAAAAGCTCATTATTTGACAAAAACTGCTAGGAAAACTGGAAAACAATATGGCAGAAACTAGGTATAGACCAACATTTCACACCGTGTGATGAAATAAGGTCAAAATGGGTACATGATTTATTCATAAAGGATGATATTATAAGCAAATTAAGAAAGCATAGAATAGTTTATCTGTCAGATTTATGGATAAGAGAAGAATTTAGAACCAAAGAAGATATAGACAGCATTACGAAATGTAAAATAGATAATTTTGATTATATAAAATTAAAAAGTTTTTGTATAAATAAAACCAGTGCAACCAAAATTATAAGGAAAGTAGAAAACTGGAGGGGGGTACAAAAAATTATCTCTGCTAAAGCTTCATTTCTCAAATATAGAGAGAATTAAGTCACATTTATAAAAATCTAAGTCATCCCCTAATTGATAAATCTCAAAGGATATGAACAGGTAGTTTTAGACAAAGAAATCAAAGCTATCTATAGTCATTTGAAAAATGCTCTATATCATTATTGATCAGAGAAATACAAATTAAAATACCTCATACCTTTTAGAGTGTCTAATATGACAAAAAAAGAAAATGTTGGATGTCGGATTGAATGTGGGAAAACTGGGACATTAATGCACTCACTGTTGGTGGAATTGTGAACTGATCCAACCATTCTGGAGAGCAATTATGCCAAAAGGGCTATAATACTGTGCATACCTTGATCCAGCAAAACTACTTCTAGGTCTATATTCCAGAGACATCCAAAAAAGGGAAAAGGACCTATTCATACAAAAATATTTATAGCAGCTCTTTTTGTGGTGGCTCAGAATTGGAAATCAAAGGGATGCCTGTCAATTGGGGAATGGCTAAACAAGCTATGGTATATGATTGACATGGTATATTATTGTGTTATAAGAAATGATCAGCAGTATGATTTCAGAAAAAAACTGGAAAGATTTACATGAACATAGTGACATGAACAGAACTAGGAGAATGTTGTATACAGTAATAGCAATATTGTTCAATGAAGCACTATGAATGACTTATTCTCAGCAATACAATCCCAAAGGACTAATGATGAAGCATACTATCCGTTTCCAAAGAAAGAATTGTTTTGGATTAAATACAGACTGAAGCATGTTATTTTTCACTTTCTTTCTTTTTTTCTTTTATTAGAGTCTTCTTATATAAATTGACTAATATGGAAATGTTTTACATAATTGTACATATATAAACTATATCTGATTGCTTACCATCTCAGGGAAAGGAGTAGGGAAAGAAGAGAGGAAGGGATAGAATTTGGAACTCAACACTTTAAATAAAAATATTTTTTAAATTTGAGGGAAAAAGAATTAGAGAGCACTAGATGTGACCATCACTGAGCATCATTGCAAAAACCAAATCAACCATGTATTAACAGCCAAAAAATGACTAGTTGTTTATATAGAAGACATTTTGTAATCAGTTGTTCATGTACAATCAGATCATCCAATAACTAAAACAAAGGTAAAAATAAATATCAACTTTCATGAATAGAGCAACATAAGAAGATGATATTGTGTGCAACTCCCCCCCGCCCCCCAAAAAGGGAGAGATGGGGGAGGATTACACAAAAACAAAAACTATCATGCTGCGTCTTGGAGTAGCTGAACTGCCACAAAGCACCACAAGGAGGAGGCTGGAATGGTCTAAAAAAATATCCATCAACTACTTGACTTTGTTGCTATGCTGAGATACAGCAGCCAAGTACAGCATTCCTTTACAAAAGGAGTGCATTTCAAAACATTACAGAGGAGTTTGCTGGAAATATAGAGGTAGTGTTGCCACATAAATATCAAAAAACAACTGAGAGGAAAGCAAGGCTATAGAAAGACTGGCATGCTGCCAATTACATCATTCCCAATCAATTTTAGGTGAAACTAGAAAATGGTAACAAAGTGCAATAAACACATCTGCCATTGGTCTAGGCTCATTATCAATAATAGTGCAACCAGTTAAGAACCTCTGGTATTATGTGAAAAAGTTACCGCACTTAAGATGAAAAGAAAGGCTAAACATAACCAAAAATATACAGAAGAAAACTGTGTCATCATTCCTGAAGGTAACGCAGTTTCAAAGGCACTTACGGATTGATTTGGAAGATATCTCAATGTGGAGAAGATTCCAAAAGAATAGAAAAAATCTTGGATATACTATTAACCTAAAAAGGAAAACAAAAAACATCAGCATCTAGAGACCCATATGCCTTACTTTCTTATGTTTCTTATTCCTATTTTTATGGAAATAACATATGCACACATTGAGAGTATCCTTTAGGGTATTTATCCTTGATTAAAATATGAGAAGGGGACAGACAGGCTTTTTCAGATAATTTTCTATTGCAAATCATAGTTTCATAGTCCCATTATATAAAGTGGAGAGAATACTATTTATTTGTTGATGTTTTTTTTTAAAAAAGATATTTGATTTAGTAGAACAATATACAGCCTTAATGACTTTCCTCAGACAGAGAATTTTCCAGACATATGTGTAGCACTAATGCAATATTTACAGCACCCATGATCACGACCATGACTATAAATATCACATTATATTAGATTGCGAAATACACCAAACTCTCCATAAAGGGGACAGAACTGAAGCATTTATTTAGATACCAGAAAACCAAATCCCAGTAAGCTGATTCCATCATAACAGTAAAGAAATTAATAAGCCATAATAACACTGAGAGCCACAGCATCCTTCAACCTTCCCACAAACCAATACAAGATCAATATCTACTCACAAGTCTATCTTACTCCTTGCCTGAGCATCCTTTCTCCCCCACCATCTCACTAGCTCTAACTACCAGCTTCCTGTGGACTCTGTTGCACACTTTAACAAATTCCCTCCATCACAGGCTCCATGTGATTATATTCAGCCTATTAGGGGGCAGAGTTTACTTTCAAAGCAGGGGAGGTCTTCACACTCCCCCCTAGATCTATTAAGGGGCAGAGAAGATCTTTAAATTCCCATTCCCATTACAATATGTCAAAATCATATAAGGTTCCATGAAAAAGACAACCATGTAGAGAACACTGTTTAACAACAATTTTAACAATGAACTGAGGAGCATTATCAGATGAGTCACAAAACAGGGAGACATTCACCTAGCACATCCATCAGTAGTATGAATGAAGAGCAGCTTGTGAAGGGTCCAAATAGAAGAATTTCTTATCAATATCAAGGATCTTTGAGGCAGCTAGGTGGTGCAGTGAATAGAGCACCAGCCCTGGAGTCAGAAGGACCTAAGTTCAAATACAACTTCAGACACTTGACACACTAGCGTGTGACCTTGGACAAATCCAATTTAACCCCAATTGCCCTGCCTTCCACCCTCCAAAAAGCAAAATAAAAAAATATCAAGGATCTTTAAATGAACTTATTTGCAGATATTATTGCACTGATTAAATTAGGTCCTAAAATAATTCAAAATCTCCTTCATTAAATCCATAATTACCTCAAAGAGAGCTGCCTAAACACAAAGCCTAGAGGGGAAAGGAGAAAATCAATGAAAAACCTGTGTCCTGACACCAAGGAGATAGGACATTTATAAAGCAGAGAAATGCACATCTTCAAAGATAGGCAAAAAGAAGTATGGGCAGGGTTAGCAGGAAAAAACAAACTGGAACATGCACAAAAAGGAAAAAAAGGAGGATACATACTCAACCACAAGTATGTATTCATAGACACATATACAAATATGCATGCATCATGTACAGGTTTGCATATATCTGTTGTTCATTTGTCTTTGATTGTGTCTGACTTTTTAGGATACCATCTGGGGTTTTGTTGGCAGAGACACTGAAGTGGTTTGTCACTTCTCCAGCTCATTTTATAGATGAGGAAACTGAGGCAAGCAAGGTTAAGTTATCTGGCCAGGGTCACACAGCTAGTAAGTGTCTGAGGTCACATTTGAGCTCAGGAAGAGGAATCTTCCTAACTCCAGGCCTAGCAGTCTATCCACTGTGTGATCTAGCTGTCCTTTTGAATATATACATAGCCTCATCTACATAAACATGCATCTACATACAGACATGAATATATACATTGAGGATATTTGCATACACTATATATTCACATGCCATCAAACTGAAAAGGATGCAAACTATATCCAGGGAAGGGTGAGCTGTTGTTTCCTGTTTTCATCCTCTGAATGATCCCCAATCATGCTTACTCTCTCTACATATAGTGAGTATGTTTGAGGGAGAGTGTGTCTGTCCTGGGTTTATGGGAGGGATGTTCTAATGCTTAAGGGACACCTTTTGCATGGTGTTTCCAGGTTCCACAGCACCTCCATGGCTTGCCCTCCAAGGTTACCTTGTCTCTGCTTTTTTTTTTTTTTTTACAATTTGTAGATACCTTCAGATGTGCATTTTGTCTTCCCTTTTATGATACAAGCTCCTTACAACCAAGAACTGTTCATTTTTGTCTTTATATCAACGTACCTTGCACAGCAGGTGCTTAATAAATGTTGGCTGATTGACAAATTCTTACTACATCTCATTAAGTGCCTTTGCTTTGAACTAATTGTTTCCTCTGGCAGATAAGAGAAAAAATAAACACATTGGTGGGGGTTGGTGAACTATTAATTTGAGTGTGTGTGGACCCACAGAGTGCACTGAACTCATAGGGAGTAGCTATTCTGGGGGCCCTTAGAAGGAGAAAATGATGCCACAGGAATTATAATTTTTAATTTATAATTTTTTATACAGTAGAGTAAAATATGGACCTGGAATGGAGGAGTAGATGGGGTCTTGTTCTCAGATGGGCTTGAGTTTCTATTTCCAAATATTTTTATATATGAGTGTGTATCATTTCCTTGGGTTTTCTTCTATGGAATTTTGACCCAAAGGATAAATCCTGTCTGTCTCTGTTAGAAACAGGCAAGGATAAAACTAGTCATGGGTCTGTTTGTTGTGTCTGCTCATGGATGCTGGGAGCAGGCCAGGTTAGACTAGGTTTTCTCAGGTCACTATGAGAATCAGCCTGTGAAAATATCTGGCTCCAGGCTCCTCTGACTCAGAACATTCTGGAGAAGGGTAAGGCTAAATTTCTCTCATTAGAATTGAACAGTAGTATGAAGTAGGCTAAAGTCAAGGAAGGAATATAAAGGCTCTGTTGTGCAAAGACCTTGCTGTCATGTTGCATTAGGGATATCCTTGGAGGAATACCAGGCTATATTCCCAGACAAATATTTGAAAATGTCCCGTATTCAGCAATGTTTTCTCTCATCAAATCCTATGTTTTATAAAAAATCCTCCAAATGAATATGTTCAGGAATAATCCTTAAAGAATAAAGATCAACAGGGCAGCTAGGTGGCACAGTGAATAGAGCACCGACCCTGGAGTCAGGAAGAATAAAGATCAAGGGCAAAAAACACCTTATTTGAAAACATTTTAAAACACATTTAAAAACATTTTGTCCACTATTAAAAAAAAAACAGTTCCACAGTACAAAACATATTGATATGTTTCAATTTTTCAGAGGAAAAGACCTTCAGGAAAAAACAATTTTTTCTGACTTTCCCATAGGTTTTCAGGTCCTGGGTCTGATTTTGATATGCTTCAGTCAGTTTTGCAAAGTGGTAACAATTTCCCTTAACCCCCAGTCAGTAAATTCATTGAGGGGGAAAAGTAACTATACAAGGGAAATCAGTGGAAAAGGTGACTCGGTAACAGCAATATTGTGTGATGATAAACTATGAATGACTTAGCTCTTCTCAGCAATATGATGATCAAAGAGAATTCCAAAGGACTCATGATGAAAAATGCTATCCACCTCCAGAGAAAGAATTGATGGAATCAGAATGTAGATCAAAGCATAACATTTTTCACTTTGAGATTTTTTTTAATGTTTTTTTTTCTTTTGGTCTCTTCTTTTACAATATGGACATGTCTTTTACATGATTGCACATATATAACCCATGACAAATTGCTTACCATCTTGGGTGGAGGGAGGTGAGGAAGAAAGATGGAACATTCAGAACTCAAATTTTTAAAAAATTAATGTTGAAATTGTCTTTACATATAATTGGGAAAAAATACTATTTAAAAAGAAAAAGTATGACAGTGCAACCCAAGAACATGGGCCAGTGGAATAATCTTGCTTGTAAAAGACAACATATTTTATTGGATATAATGGAAATTTATCATTTATATCTCTTTTCACATGCATATACACACATGCATGTATGTGTATTTATATGTATGTATTCACATATTATAATTTGTGAGATAATTATAGATCAAGAAAACTAGATCTATGTGGCCGCCTTTAATAAATTAAATATTGGAGCTCTTTATTAAAAATTATGCTAATTCCTTCATTTTTACTTAAAATCATAACATTTAAGAATTTGAAGAGTTCTTAGACATCTTATTCAAGTGGCTATCTGATTCAGGGATCCTTTCTACAACATTTCTGATGAATGGGCATCTAGGCTATTTGATTGCTTCTAGGGACAGGGGATTCACTATCTTACAAGGCAGCTTATTCTACAGTTGAATATTTCTAACTCTTTCTTTTATTGAAAAAATATCTGCCTCCCTGACTAAGTCTTTTCCCTCTTCTACATGACAATTTTTCAAATAACTGAGGGCAATAATAATGTCATTTCTTTTTGTTGTTCAGTCCTTTCAGCCTTGTCTGACTCTTTGTGACACCATTTGGAGTTTTCTTGGCAAAGATACTGGAGTAGTTTGCCATTTCCTTCTCCAGCTCATTTTACAGCTGAGGAAACTGAGACAAACAGGGTTAAGTGACTTATATAGGATCACATAGCTAGTAAGCATTTTAAGCCTGATTTGAATTCAGGTCTTCCTGACTTCAGACTTGGCACTCTATCCATTGTACCACTTAGATGCCCCCTTATTTCTTAAGTCTTTTCAATTTGCATTCTTGTGATGGAAATACTGAGGCATATATTATGAAGGAGGCAGGGAGAGAGACTTTGATTTTTTTTTTTTAGGTAGGTTTAAAAAGAAATGATTTATGTAAAGTCTACTATTAGGCTGGAAAGAGATTTTTGTGACTAGGGACAAATTAGTGTAGGAAAAAAGGGCAATGAACTTAGAATTCAGACCTGGTCCTAACCACTTTTTAGTTATGTGAAAATGAGAAAATCACTTCAAATATAGACCACTGGAGGAAGGAGTAGTATTTGAAAAACAACAGCAGGAAAAACTGGAATGCAAGTGGCTGGAAATTAATACCTTACACCATATCAATCAATTAATCAACTCAAAATAATTTATTAAGAATCTACTATGTGGGGGCGGCTAGGTGGCGCAGTGAATAGAGCACCAGTCATGAAGTCAGGAGAACCTGAGTTCAAATCCAGCATCAGATACTCAACACAAAAACCAGCTGTGTGACCCTGGGCAAGTCACTTAACCCCAATTGCCCTCCAAAAAGCAAATAAAAAAAGAGTCTACTATGTGCCAGGCACTATCCTAAGTTCTGTGAATACAAACAAAAATGAAACAGCCTCTTACATCAAGGAGTTTACATATTATCACTGGAAATGACATGTACATGCACATTATATATACATATACATATATACAGAAATATATATAAAGAGAGAGAGGCAGAGAGAGAGTAAATACAAGTTAATTTCAGGGGAGAAGCACCAGTGAAGGGGCATCAGGAAGGGTCTCATGGAGGAGACAGTACTTGAGCTGAGCTTTGAAAGAAGACAGGCATTCTAAAAGACAGAAGTGAGGAGGCAGGGGATTTCAGGTATGGGAAGACCTTCTACACAAAACTACTGAGAATATGACATAATAAGCGCCAGATGGATATATGATCAATATATAAAAGGTGATATCACAAAGAACTTAGATTAAAAACTGAAGGAGATACCCATTCAGATCAATGTTTAGTGGGAGACTTTTTAACTAAAGCAAGTGATAAAGGAGATAAGTTTTTTTAAAAAACAGAAATTTTCAATTACATAAAATTACTAAGATTTTTGCATGAAGAAAATCTGTACAGTTGTTAACTGAGGGAAAAATATTTGACTTAAATAGCTCAGAAAAAATTTGAAATCTAATAAAGTTGAAAATGACATAAATACAGGATGTTCCCCAAATCTTAGTGCAGTTTTAAGCTATTAAATTTTACTAAGTTTAATTTTACACTAAGACTTTCAGGAAAGCCTATATGTAAGACCAAGAACCATTTTCTAACAGATAAAATGGTCAAAGGATAGGCAAAAAGGACACTTTTTGGAAGAAGAAATGCAAATGAGTAATCACATTAAAATGCTCTAAATAACTAGTAACAATAAAAATGCACATTAAAACAACTTTCTTTTTATGCCTTATTTCCTTTTATGCCCATTAAATTAGTAAAGATAATAAGAATCAAGAAGCATTTGTTAAGTACTTACTGTTTGTATATGCTAGGCACTGTGCCAAGCGAAATATAATACAAGTAGAAAGATAGTCCCTGCCAGGGGCAGCTAGGTAGCTCAGTGAATAGAGCACTGGCCCTGGAGTCAGGAGGACCCAAGTTCAAAACCAACCTCAGACACAACACTTATTAGCTGTGTGACCTTGGGCAAGTAATTTAACCCCAATTGTCCGGCCTTCCCCCCTCCAATAAAAAAGAAAAAAAGACCCCCCAAAAAAGATAGTTCCCTCTAAAGAGGGAAGACAACACACACTAGGCATCTGAAAGATGGCAGAATGGGAGGTGCCTAGTGGAGGTTCAGTAGGTGCAGGAGAGTCAGGGATACAACCTGGAGGAAGAAAACCTGATTGGCTTGGCCTTCTTTAAATGGAGACTCTTAGAGGAACCAGCCAGTCAGAGGAAGAATTCAAAGGTTACTAAGAGAGGGTACTAAGAACGAGTTCAGGAATGTAATGAACTTCCAGGATGAAAAGTTTTCTATGACACAGTGGTGGAAGTCCTGGAGAAATGAGTCTGCAGTATAGCCTGGAAAGGAAATAAATAATAGAAAAATCAATGTTGAGAGGATTGTGCAATAACGGTGGAACTATGGAACTGGTGGAATCAGTCCAATAATTTTGGAAAATCTTAAATATATGAGAAAAGTGATCACTCCTTGGTCACTGTCTAGACTAGATCTCCACTTGGTGGAAAAAATATATATTACATTCTCTTGAGGGTTAATGAATAAAATGACCATTTGTTGTGGGCTTGCCTTTTTTTTCCTGCTTTTTTATTGTATTTATTTTGTATTTATTAACAATTTTCAATAAAAATAAAATATTTCAATGTACAAAGATGAAGGATCAGATTGGTAAAGATAATAAAAATAATCAGGCAGCTAGGTGGTGCAATGGATAGAGTGACAGGCTTGAAGTCCTGAAGACTTGAGTTCAAATCTGACCTCAGACACTTACTAACTGTGTGACCCTGGGCAAGTCACTTAATCCTGTTTGCGTAAGACCAAAGAGGAAAAAAGAAAGTCTACCAAAAAAACAGGCAGACCATTTATTAACCAGCAAGGGAATGCAACGTATAATTTGTCCACCAAGTGGCAATCTGCTCTAGCCAATGTCCAAAGTGGGGATGGGAGTGCACGTTAGCGGAGCTTTTCAGAGAAGACCTCTCCATCGTTTAATGACTTTTCCAGCAATTTTCCAAATTGACTTTCAGAACAGGTGAACCTGTTCACAGCACTACCAACAATATGTCAGACTATCTTTATACGGTTCCTCCAATACTCACTATCCTATTTTAAATTTTGTTTAGTTGTTTTTCAGTCATATCTGACTCTTTGTGACTCTATTTGGGGTTTTCTTGGCAGAAGGACTGAAGTGGCTTGCCATTTCCTTCTCTAGATTATTCTACAGATTAGGAAACTGAGGCAAACAGGATTAAGTGACTTGCCCAGGGTCACACAGTTAGTAAGTATCTGAGGTCAAATTTGAACTCAAGTCTTCAGGACTTCAAGCCTGTCACTCTATCCATTGCACCACCTAGCTGCCTGATTATTTTTATTATCTTTGCCAATTTGATGCCGTGAGAGGTGAAGCTTTAGGTTTGTTCTAATTTGCATTTCTCTTACTATTAGTGATTTGGAGTATTTATATATGGTCATTGATCATTTGCATTTCCTTTCTAGAAAACTGTTTGTTCATATCCTTTGTCTACCTATCTATTGTGGAATGGTTCTTGATGTATGCTAGGTATACATTAAATGGTGCTACCAAAATAGAATAAAAAGCCATGTGCAGCTGAGTATTCCCTCACAGTGTATACCTAGGATACACCACCTGTCACAACTAATATGAGGAATTCAGAGAATCATGGGAAGACTTGTTTGAAGTGATACTGAGAAAAGAAAGCAAAGTTCAGAGAAAAATATACAGGATGACTAAGATAATGTAAATGAAAACACCAATATTCAAAAGTAGCTGCATGCAGATTAATTAAAGTGTATAATCTTGGTTACAGAGAACAGAGGATGAACATACATATTCTTTCTCTCAGTTGTGAAATGTTGCAAATGGCTGCCTAATGTAGTTAATCTATTGGCCAGTTTTGCTTAAGTATTTTTCCTTGTTCTATAACCTTACTTCTGCTCAAGCCTGGGGCAATTATCATGAAAGGTAGAACTGTGACTCAGAGCTACATACACAGAGGGAAACATGACTTATGAGCCTGATGTGCTGCATATGTAAATCAGGAGAAAGAACTTTCTTTAAACTGAGCTGAGTTTGAAATATATGAGAAAAGTGACCACCCCTTGGTCACTGTCACCAATATTTCCATTGACTTCCAGCATCTGCATGTCTAAGCTCCCCCATCAGGGAGATTATTTTCTTTCCTTGAGAGCTAAGGTTTATAGAGATCCCAAGGAGCTAGACCCTTGGTTTTCCTTTTTCCTGTTCTAATACCTAGTACTTCCCTGATTTCTAGTTACTGCTTATCTTGATAAAAAGGCATACTAGATATTCTTGACTATCATTTGCATAACCAACTTTTAGCATAATGAACAGGAAGATATCAAGTGCAAGCTAAATGTTACCCTCCTTGTTGATAGTGATTAGGGACAATGCTTTTGATTCAAAACCCTTTTCAGTATCCTAGACTATAGACTGTTTGTCCTTCCATTCTAGAAGAGGACCGTGTCACCATGGAGATGATACCATGACATGTAAGTGAATTGGATTGAAGTGCAAACTCACCAACCTCACTTTATCCTCCAGAGTCATCTGGGTCCAATGGCCAGATACATATCAGGATAACTGGAGATGGCCTGACTATAGATATGTGATGTATGGTATGTAGCTATAATTCTAGCCCAATATCCTTCTTGGAGATAGAAGAGTGAAGCAGGGATCACCCAGTAATAACAGTCCTGGATCCCTTCCCAGCTAGGCTGGTTGTGGAGCCTGCAAGAACATTTGTCTGACTCTTAGCAAAGATGGAAATTGTAGTTTCTGTTCTTTCCTTCTCAGGGTGTGTCAGGTTTCAGATTAGGTATCTATCCAGGAGTCATTCAGTATAGCTTTATCTTTAAATTGTGTGATCCAACCACACATATTTTCTATAGTTATAAGGGAGAGGTCAATGGTGGCATAAAAAATGGGGGAAAAATAAAGGCACTTTACCTTTGTCAATCTCAATTTCCTCCTTTGTGAAATGTGGCTCATAATACTGTCATTACCTGTCTAACAAGGTTGCTATGAGAAATGAGCTTTGCAAACCCCAAAGTGCTATGCAGCACAGTGGGGCAAAAGAGCAGTGGGTCAGATCTAAAGACAGAGGCCTTTGCCTTCTATTTACTAAATGTATGGCCTTGGGGAAGGTACTTAATCCCTCCTAGACAGTTTCTTTCTCTATAAAATTGACACAATAATGCCCATGCTACCTAAATCATGGGGTTGTAGTGAAGAAAGTGCTTTGTAAACTACCTCTTTGTAAAGGACAAAAACAAAAACTAGAGCTATTATACAAATATCTGTTATTGTTGTTGCTATCACCAAGTTGTTGAAGGGCAACATGGTGAAGCAGAGAGAAGACTGGCCTAGGACTAAGGAAGACCTGGTGTACATAACTACTTTGTGACCACATGCAAATCACTTAACCTCTTATTACCCACAAGAGACTAATGTTATAATTATAGAGGAGTTCCCAGTCTGCTTCTTTGAAGGGAATTCCCCTAAGTGGGTCCAAACCCAAATCAAACTACTCTGTGTATGTTTATGTGTATGTGAAATGTTCTACTTTAATGACACTAAGCATTAAATGAAATACAATGAAAGCTTTGCACCCCACCCCAGGCCCCTGTTCAGACTAGCTAACACTAGGTTTGCATAGTATTAAATGCTATAAATATTGAAAGTTTTTTGGGGGTTGGGAGAAAATTGTCATTCTGATTAAATTCTTCCATGTTCAGTTATGACAAGGCTGCAAGATGGAAGAGAAATGGATTTGGAGTCAGGAGACTTGTGTTCAAGTCCTAGTCCCTCTGTTTTACCAGGTAAGTAATCTTGGACAAGGCTGGGCAAAAGGCCAATGTATCCTCAGAAGCATAAGGCTGCCTATGCCTAAGGCAGAATGAAGAGAACATCTTGGAAGCCAGGAAAATGGGAAATGACCTATGGAAAATAAGGTCCTTTTCTGTCCCTCACTTGGAAGTTCAGAGCACTGCCAGAAATTCCCCTCCTAGGAGTTATGGCAGAAAAGGACTTGGCTGCCTCTACATCCCAGGGCTGGAGTCTTCCTTTGCCCTCAGAACTTCTCTGACATCACTTCCATTTTCCTTCTTTCTCACACTTTGATCAACCCGAGGACTTCCATCTCAGAAATAAACTAATTAGTCAATAATTATTTATCAAGCACCTACTAAGTACCAGACATTGTGCTAGGTGCTGGGCATACAAAGACGCAAAACAAACAGTCCTTTCCCTCAAGGACCTTATATTCTAACAGGAGAAACAACATGTACCTGTATAACTACATGTGAAATATAGTTATATAAACACAAAGTAACTGGGGAGAGACGGTACTACTAGTTGGAAGATCAGGTTTTATGTAGAAGATGGAGCTTGAGTTGAGTTCTGAAGGAAACAAGGGATTCTAAGAGACAGAGGTGAGGAGGGGAAAAGAGTCTACATATGGAGGAAAAGAAGAGCAATAGAAAAATAAGAGATGGAATGTTGGGGGTGAGGAACAGTAGGAAAGCCAGTCTGGTTAGACCAAAGAATACAGGAAAAATAGTAATATATAACAAGATTAGAAAGGTAGGTTGGGGTAAAAATGTGGAAAGTCTTAACTGTCAAACAGAGAAGTATATATTTGAATCTAAAGGGAAAGCAGACCTAAATAACTCTGTGGAGAATGGACTGGATTGAGGAGAGACAAGACAAGGAGACCAATTAGAAGGCCCTTGAAATAATTCAGGGGAGAGGTTATAAAGGTCTGAATTAGACTGGTGGCTGTATGATTAGGTAGAAAGGGACAGATATAAGAAATATCGTGAAGATAGAAATAACAGTATTTGGCAACAGTTTGGATATATGAGATGAGGAAAAGTGAAGAGTCCAGGATAATGTCAAGGTTGCAATACTGGGCAACTAGAAGGATTGCAATGCATTCAACAAAATTAAAAAGTTTGGGGGCGGCCAGGTAGCACAGCAAGTAAGAGCACCGGCTCCAGTGTTGAGAAGACCTGGAGATTGAATCCCGGGCTCAGACACTCAGCACCACACCCAGAAAAAAACTGGCCGTGTAACCTTGAGCAAGTTACTTAACCCCGATTGCTTAAAAAAAAAAAAAGTTTGAAAGGGGTGAGTTTGGGGGAAAAGACACTGAGTTCAGGTTTGGATATGCTGAGTTGAGATGCTTAGAAAACATCTAATAAATGTCTAATAGGCCACTGAGACATGCACCTGGAGTTCAGGAGACAGACTAGGACTGATATGTAAATCTGGGAGTCTACGTAAATATAATAATTAAATTAACAGACATAATCATTAAACATGTGACAGCTGATGAGATCACCAACTGCAATGTTAAGGGAATTTGAAGATCTTCCCTGACCCTTAATAGGCACATAGAGCCCTGGCACAGAGTTAATTAGGCTCTGGGCTACGGGGAGTTTCCAGTTAAGTGCTGGGGCAGGAGGATTTTCAAGCTCCTCAGCACACAGCCAATTAGATGCCAAGTCTTTGTTATATATTCTGGAAGGTTAGTATTTTGCTTTGGGGATTCACTCATGAGAAGGATCTTTTGATTTCCTGATCAAGACTCTGAGTAGCCACATGTTCAGAGCCAGCCCCCTCCCCCAGTGCTTAGATGTCTGCGCTCCCTCTATCCAGTGATGTATGTAAAGTGTACAGCAATATTGCTATGTCAGACAGCTGGAGCCCTGTCTGTTTGTCTTTGTGCTAATTTCTTTGCTTGTATTTTCTCCACATTCAGGGTGATGACTTTTCCCCTAAACTAGTGAATATCATTAAAGTAGATTGTTAACCCCTTTTTGAGCAGTCTCTCCTTTAAAAACAGATCAAAGAACCTGTGCTAGCAGGCCATCCTGGGTGTGCTAGGGTGCTTGCTATTACACCAAGCAATAGACAAAGAGGAAAGAGAGTAGGGGGCTTAGCTCAGAGCCTTCAAGGAGACAGACAGTTACAGGACATGATGTAGCTAATGAATCAACAAGGGACAAGGGAACAACAGAGGTAACAGGCGCACCCAGGCAGAATAGTGTTACAAAAACCCAGAGAGGAGAGAATATCCAGGAGGAAAGAATGTCAAATACTAGTGAGGCCAAAAAACATGAAGAGTGAGAAAAGGCCTTTGGATCTGGCGATTAAGAGATCATCTGGAACTTTGAAGAGAACAGGTCCAGTTGAGGGTTAAGGTTAGAAGTCAGACTGAAAAAGATTGATTAGTGAGTGAAAAGATAGAAAGGGGAAACAGTGAGTACAGATAGCTTTTTCAAGGAAGGAATGATAGCTTGAGGACATGGTAGGATTTAATGAAAGTTGTTTAAGAAGGGAGAGATCTTGGCATGTTTGTATTCATCTAGGAAGGAACAAATAGATGGGAAGAGATCGAAGAGGTGGGGTATGATTGACAGGGCAATATTTTGGACAAGATAGGAGGGAATGGGATTGTGTGTATATGTAGAGGAGCTAGCCTTCATGAGGAGAAATCATATCTTCTTCATCTAAGACTAGAGAAAAGGAGAGAATGGGGAATAATGTCTTGGATTTTGAAATGTATATAAGGAAAGTTGAGAGAGTTCCAGGCAAATGTTATCTATTTTCTTAGTAAAGTATGGTATGCTGTCCTCATCTCTGATGGTGTGAGGAGGAACTGGGGTGAGAGACTTGAGTAGAATAAAGATTTGGAACATCTTCTGTGGGAAATAGGATAGCAAATTGGTCATGAAGATGTAAAAGGATTATCTTGCTATTGTGAGGACTCACTTGAGCTGAGATATACATTCGTAAAGGTCTCAGTCCACTTGGCTATATGACTTCTTCCAGTTGCATTTAGAAACATGAGAAGGGGCATAGGAAGTGAAAACAGTCCAAGCATTTCCCCAACTTTAGAATCCCTTTTCCCTCTTAAAAATTGTCAAGGATCACAAAGAGTTTTTGCTTATATGATTTACATCTATAGCTATTTATAATATTAGACAAAACTGATACTTTTAAAATATTTATGTATTACATTTAAAAATAACAATAATAATAATATGTGTTAACATAACACATAATAATGTATTAACATAAATAAGAGGTTTATAGCCTGGGAGTTGCCTTTCACTTTCTCTTTCCCTCATCCTCCATATCCAAATAGTTGCCAAGTTGGGTCAGTTCCACCTCTATAATGAATTTTCTATACTGCTGCCTTCATCTACCTTGCTACCATTCCGGTTCAGGCCTTCCTCACTGCTTTTGCCTGGGTTATTGTAATAAACCTCTTGACTGGTCTCCCTACTCTAGTTTCTCCAATCCATTCTCCATACATTTACCAAAAAGATCATCCTAAATCACAGGTTTGACTATGTTGTTCTCTTGCTCAAATGTCTTCAGGGGCTTCCTATTTCAGCTAGGATGGAATTTAGGACCCTCCAATGTCTGGTTTCATCCTCTTTCCTGCCTTATTTCACCTCATTCCCCTTCATGAACTTTACATTCCAGCCTTTTCCTGCTTTTATACATTCACACAAACAATCCTCCTGGCCTAGAACGCACCCCTCCTTTATCTCTATGTTTTTCAATCTTTTTCTGTCTTCATCACTCAATTAAGCTGCCACTTTGTCCATGAAGCTTTAGTAGGTGGCTCAGTAGATAGGACCTGGAGAACAGGAGATGCATTTTCAAATCCTGTATGTGATACAACTGCACGACCCTAAGTAGCACCTACCTCAGAGTGCTGTGAAGATCAAATGAAATAATATTTTGTAAAGCACTTAGTACAATGCTTGGAATGTAGGAGGCACTTAAGAAATGCTTACTCTTTTCCTCCCTCCCCTAAGTAAGCTACTTAAGCTTTCTGAGACTTAGTTTTCTCAGCTGTAAAATGGAAATAATACCTGTTGTTGGAAGACTCAGATAAAATATTGTTTGTGAAGCATTTTGCAAACTTCAAAACACTCAATGTTAGTGCTTAATATTATGCACTCATCCCCCATATGCTAGTATGTGCTCTCTCTTTACATATTTCTGGAGTACTTTTATCTGTGACCCTCCTCACTTTCCTTTTCATTTGTACTTAAGATCATAGGATCATAGATTTAGAATTGAAGAGGACTTTAGAGGTCATCTAGTCTGACCTCTTCATTTTATAGGTGAGGAAACTGAGACCCAGAGAGGTTAAACTGTTTGCAAAGGTTTGCTTAAGGAGTATCAGGAATGGGACTCAAGATTTACAGGTCTCCAGAATTATAGACCACTAGGTAGATGGGTAGCCCTGGAAAATCATTTTGCATAGGCTTCAAAAAAGAGCAAAATTTCTGGTGTCTAAAATGACTCTGTTGGATCCCAATCCTAAAGTCAAATGACAAAATACCAGATTAGAAACTCCACCTTTTGATACCTACCAAAGAATTACTGGTATTGCATAAATCTAAGAAAGGATACAGGACTGTATACAGATCTAAAAACAAATTTAGAATCCAGACTGAGATCCAGGACAGGAGCAGGGCTGAGACCTGGCAAGGGATTGACAAGAAGATCTCAAGGTCTGGGGTTCTGGCAGCTGTACTGTATTTTCTGTTACATACTTTATCCAGCTGCCCATTTGAGAATGTGTCACATGTTTAGTTGAATGGAATGTGTGGTGGACAATAGCCACCAGCCATGCAGAACCAGAGAGGGAAAAGAGAAGACAACAGAAGAGGAGAAAACAGAAAGGGAAAGAAGAGGAGAAGAGAGACAGAGACGGAGAAGAAGGGAAAGGGAAAGAGAAAGAAAGAAAGGGAGAAGAGAGACAGAATCAGAGACAGAGACAGACAGAGAGAAACAGGGAGGAAGGGAAAGAGAGAACTGTTGAAAATAAAGGCTTTACCAATGTTCAGTATAAAAATCTCTAGCCTAACAGCTCTTTCTCCTTTCATTCTCCTTACTTATGCCACACAGGGGCAGCAATAGAACAAAACTGGTCAGGGTGCACAAGATTGGAAATCAAAAAAAGAAAGAGAAGTCTGACAGAAACCACAAGTCTAGGCAGGCAAGGACTCACATCCAGCAAGGCCGTCTAAGGCTGGGTGGGGTAGGCAGGTACTATACGTCGATTTAGAACAAACTGTGGTCAAAAAACACATCTTTGCTTTTCAATTCATTCATTCACTCATTTATTCAAACCTTAATTCAATCATTCCATCAAACCTTAAAGTGCTGTATATAAATGCTATTTATTATTATTATATCTTATTTAGGTAAGACAAAATCCATGCCCTAATGGAGCCTACAGTCTAAAAGAGGGATAAGACATGAACAGATATAAGGATAAGATAATAAAAATAGCTGGCACCTGGCATTTTTATAGCACTTTCATGTTTGCAAAATACTTTAGAAATTTATCTCATTAGGTCCTTTAAACAACCTTGGGAGACAGGTGGTATTGTTATCTTCATTTTACATATTAAAAAAACTGAAGCAGACAGAGGTTAAATGACTTACTCAGAGTCACAGAACTAAGAAGTTATCTTAGGTCACTTTTGAACTCAGGTCTTCCTGACTCCAGGTCCAGTGTCCTATCTACTATGCTACCTAATAGCCATTAGTAGTAGTAACTATAGTAACTAAGTTTTAGTGACTAGCACTCTGTTTGCAGAATCAAGTTGTTACCTGAACTTTGTTATTGTGTTTTTTCTTATTGTAAAATTTTATCAGTTGTTTAAGATTAATATAAATTATACCTCAAAAATGGCTTGGTGAAGGAGAGATTTTTTCAAAGGCAGTACAGATTTCCGTCTCTTTAGATTTTCTCTCTCCTTAAGCAGACATGCTTAGAATTAGAATAATTTTATTAATAAATTTGTCTCTGGCAGGCTTGTGTTTAAAATACAGAGCATGGTATCATTTTTCTTCCACAACTGTATTAGAGAAGTAAATAGCATATTTATTTCATGAATAACTTACAGCACTTTGTTTTTCATCACTCTATTGAAAATAGTGGGAATCCAGGAAGATTTCATGGGGGAAGTAGCATCTGAGTTAGGCTTTAAAATGGGGGTTCTTAATCTGAGGACATCTTTGGGGTCTGTGGATAGATTTCAGGGAGTCCACGAATTTATTTTTTAATGTTTCAGTAAATCTTTATTAATAAAGTTGGTTTTCTTTATAATCGAATGTATTTTATTTTATGCATTTAAGAACATTATTCTGAAAAGGGGGTTCATAGGTTTCAACAGATAGCCAAAAGGGGCCATCTCTCTCTCTCTTTCTCTGTCTCTCTCTTTCACCTTCCCCATACCCCCCTATACCAGACATACACAAATTCAAAAGGTTAAAAGCCCCTGTTAATTTTTCCTTAGAATATTGAACATTTTGACTTTTATTGACAAAAAAAAAGTTAATTGGGGATGAGCCAAGATGGCAGACCAAAAGCAGGGACTTGCTTGAGGTCTCCCTCAAATCCCTCCAAATACCTGTAAAAAAAAAATGACTCAAGGCAGCTAGGGGCATAGTGAATAGAGCACCAACGCTGGAGTCAGGAGGACCTGAGTTCAAATCTGACCTCAGACACTTCACACTTACTAGCCATGTGACCTCGGGCAAGTCACTTAACCCCAATTGTCCTGCCTTCCTCCCTCCAAAAATTAAAAAAAAATTTTTTTTAATGACTCTACACAAATTCTGGAGCAGTACAACCCACCAAATGACAGAGTGAAACAAATTTCCAGTCCAAGACAACCTGGAAGGTTGACAGGAAAGGTTTACTGTACCAGGCTGGAAGAGGAGCACAGAGCAACACTGGCTGTGCCAACATAGACTGGGCCCTCCAGCAAACCTGGAGCAGGCCTCAGGAGACTGAATCACTGGCAGCTGTGGCAGTTTCCAGACTTCTCAACCCCCAAACACCAAAGACAGCATGGAAGGTCAATAGGAAAGGTCTGTCAGACCTGAGAGAGGAGCAGTGGTCTAGCCCCAGCCACGGAATATACACTCTCAATTGAATATGGAAATCTATCTTACCCTACAGGAAAGTAGGGAGAAAGGGAATAAGAGAGAAGGGGAAAGGAGGGCAGATTGGGGGAGGGGATAATCAAAAGCAAACACTTTTGAGGAGGGACAGGGTCAAAGGAGAAATAGAATAAAGGGGGGGCGGGATAGGATGGAGGGAAATATTGTTAGTCTTTTACAACATGACTATTATAGAAATGTTTTGCATGACTACACAGGTATAATATATATTGAATTGCTTGCCTTCTCAATGAGAGTGGGTGCGGAGGGAGAAAAGGAGAGAATTTGGAACTCAAAAATTTTAAAAACAAATGTTAAAAATTGTTTTTACATGCTGGGAAATAAAATGTACTGGCAATAGGGTATAGAAATCTATCTTGCCCTACAGGGAAATAAAAGGGAAGGGGATAAGAAATGGGGAGGGGGATAGAAAGGAGGGCAGATGAGGGAAGGGGTAATCAGAACACACACTGTCTTAGGGGAGGGGTGAGGAGAGATGGGGAGAAAATTTGGAGCTCAAAATCTTGTGCAAGTGAATGTTAAAAACTACAAATAAATTAATAAGAAAAAAGTTAATTTCATAAGAAGCAAAAGTCTTAAGAGAATGTTCTTTTGATAAGAGCATATAGAGGGCAATACAGAGAGGCAAAGTAGTATGGTGGAGTAAGAAAGTAAGACCGAGGGGGCGGCTGGCCTCCGACACTTAACACAAAAACTAGCCCTGTGACCTTGGGCAAGTCACTTAACCCCAATTGCCCTCCAAAAAAGCAAAACAACAACAACAACAAGTAAGACCTAGATTAAAGGAAGATCTAGACAATGTATGGCCTGTGCAGAAACAATTGGTAGAATAGAATAGCTTGAATCCAAAGTGTCAAATCTCAGCAAAGGGACAAAAGGATAATCAATCGAGAAGGAAAATGCATAGAAGTGATGGACAACCTGGAAGATGAGAAGGAAAAGGAGTAACATTAAGAGAAAGCATGTTTTCCACACAAGCAAAACATTTGTTCTTAGCTAGATAGAATGCATAGAAACTATCTAAGGATTATAGGTCTCCTAGAAGAATACAAGTCCAAAATCTGAACACCATAATTCAAGAAAGAATACAAGAAAACTGCCTACAGCTTCTAGACACAGAAAACAAAGTGCCAACTAAAAGAAACTATAGCTCTCCTCCAGGGGAAAAAATATTGAAGGCTGTATATAAAATTCAAGGTACATAGTGATTAAATTTGATAATTTCATTGAAAAACAACAAATTCTTTAATGGATCAGAAGAAAGGCCTTCAAATATAAAGGAAAGGAAATTTGAATAACACAAAACTATTCCATACCTACCAGAAAATACAGGAGGAAATAGAATAATGTGTTCTAATCCTTCCTTCATACCCCCTACCAGACTAATCTTCTTTATACACAGAACTTTATACACTTGTCTCTCTTTTTCTTTAAAAATGTTAGTGGTTCACTACTACCCAAAAAGTAAAGTTCAAACTCATTTTGCATTCAAGACCCTTCATTGAGTGAATTTCTTCCCTTTTCAGCCTCATCTCATATTACTCCCACAAGCATATTCTGTGCTAGAGCCAAGCAGTAGCATTCTCTGTCCCTACGTTATCTCCGTACTTTTGCTCATTTTATTCCCTATGCTTGGAATATCCTGTTAAACTACTCATCCTTTAAAACCCAACGCGAATGTTATCTCCTCCAAGAAGTTTTCTTTGAACTTCCTATCTCCCCTAATAACTATCTAGTGCTCACACATAGTAAATGCTTAATATTATTGAGTTGAATTTCTTGAATGGAATATTAGAAATTACTAGCAGATCTTTTTTAATCTGTTCAAATTCTTCATTACCCTTTCAGGATGAGTGTGAATTTTGGAAACAGCCAAAAGTCATTTGGAGGAAAGTAAAATTACCCAGTAAGGTGGGTAATTCTGGATTAGATCGCAAATGAGGTATGACTATAATGCAAGGAGAGTGTTTTGTTTTGCATGGCTTAGGAATTAACTCTCAAATTATTTCTAGTAGAGAAGATCCAGAAGTATTTTGAACCATATCAATATCACTGAAATAAAAGTTTGGCTTTCTAAAGGTAACTACTTTAATGGATAACACTCATGGCTATTTAAGTTCTAGAACATTTATTTTAAAATCATTCTTGTACTTTATAGTCACACCTGGTAAGATTTAAAGTACTTGCTATATTAGTTTCCACAAAAGAAAGCATTGCACAGAAATATTTTGATTAGGGGAACTCAAAGCTGCTTAGCAGATGTGGAAGGAAAAAATGTAAGGTACCTCTAATGGCATATAAGTAATAAAACCCATAGGTTATTTTGTTTTTATTTGGGAGGGAGGGCAGGAAGACAAAAAATAGTGCTGTTGATTTGCAATTGTATAACTATATGAGACCTTCATCATTCATAGAAAAAATGTGTCCTGAATCTCATGAACAGTAAAATCTGTCAAGATTGTACTATATATATATATGTATATATATATACATATATATATAAATGTGGAGTACTTACCATCAATCACCATATAAATGTGAGTTATTATTTCCCCTTTTGCCCATGACTAATTTGATCCATCATTTGATTTTCTTTTTTAGCTATTAAGGCTGTGGGTTAATATGGAAATATTGTAAAGGACTGGATGTAAAAGTACTACCAAAGTACAGTTATTAAACATAATCTCATGGTTCTGTGAGAGAAGAAAATGTGGACTGGTGTGAATATTATGAACTCTTGAAATGACAAATTCTGACTTCTCAAATAGAAAAGAGTTCTTTTATAATGTAGTCATGGAACAGAATAAAGGTATCCAAAGGCAGCTAGGTAGCAGAGGGCCTGGAGTCAGGAATGTCTGAGTTCAAATCCAGCCTCTGACACTTATTAGCTTCCTGAGGCTGATCACTCAATCTTTGCCTCAGTTTTCCTGGCTGTAAAAGGGGCACCTACCTCCCAGGATTGTTATGAGGATCAAATGAGAAAATATTTGCAAAGCACTCAGCACAGTGCCTGGCATAGAACAGGAACTTAATAAATGTTTGGTTTCCCCTTTTCCCTCCTGCAGGACAACAGCTAAGTGGCATAGTTTAGATTCCACCAATTTAGGTCAGACAGCCAAGGGCTAGATTTGAGTCAGGTCAGGTCTTCCTGACTCAAATCCAGGACTTTATCCACTATGCCACCTAACTGCCTCATTCATTATTTATGCTATTATTTATAATCTTGCAATGAACAAAATCAAGTCCAAAGGAAGCTGCCTCTAAATGAAGGGAAATAAAGGAGCTGAACATATATATAGTTGAACACATACAAAGGTATATATGTGTGTGTATACTTATATATGCGTATATATATATTTCCGGCTTCAGATACTTATTAGCTGTGTAACCCTGGGCAAGTCACTTGATCCAGTTTGCCTCAGTTTCCTCATCTGAAAAATGACCTGGAGAAGGAAATGGCAAACCTTCCAGTAACTTGCCAAAAAAATCCCTAATGAGGTCATAAAGAGCCAGACACAGTTGAAACGACTGAACAACAACAATATCTCTCAAGGTAGTCATGAGGAAAGCACTTGGTTAAACTCTCTATGTAAGTGTGAGATTAAATCAGGTTATCATCCTGTACTGTCCTCTCCAGTATCACTGGAGAGTATGTGGACATAGGGACAGGACCTCCCCCATGCTAAGGCCTAGAGTGTTCTCTGGAGCATACTGATAACTCTTTGTTATGCTGTTGCTGCCAGGAAGTCCTGACTAAGGCAGGGGCCAGAAGCTTCTAATGGTAGTGAGATAAATAGGAGTTACAGTTAAGGATATGGGGTCTAAGCTGAAAGTTTAGAAAAGGAAAGCAAAATCAAGATCAGAAACAGGGTCAGTACTAGGATCAAAAAGAGACTGTATATTTGTGGGCAGGGGGTAAACAAAGATCAACATGATCCAAGGTCAGGCTGCTGAACTAAATGCTAGTCTACTAAAAAAGTCTGGGTTCCACAAAGAGCTTTCTCAATTTGCTGTATTCAATTTTCGGGGGATGCATGAATGCTCAAATCACCAGTGGCTGGTCCCACCTTGCAACTGATTCTAAATTGGCTAATACAAGCATGGCAATAGGTTTCCATGGAATAATACAGGCATGGCAGTAGGTTTCTGTGGAATAATACAGGTATGGCAGCAGGACAACTCCTATTGCCACACCTGTATTATTCCAAGGAAATAATTTGTGTTTAAATGGCAGTTAACGCAATTCCTTTAGTTGCTTTCTTCTTCCCATTCTCATTCTCTTAAGTTCAACCTTAGTTTTCTCCTTGAAATTGGTTTCACTTTCCTTTGGAAGATATTGGAGGGGAGGGTGAGGAAAAGGGATACATACATTTATTTCCTCTGGGTTACCATTTTGAATTTTCTTTGTTTTATGGATTGTCCAGCAATGATGTGAAATTGGATTGACTTGTGAGTTTACTCATTCTATGCTTTTCCTTAGGGAAAAAATGGCTACTTAAAAAAAATCAATACTCTTTTGTCGATGACATATTACTGTAACTCATAAATACCACAGTCTCTGAAGAATTAATGCTGAGGGTCACTCAAAGGGCAAGAGAGAAGTGTATGATGAGTAGAGTATAGCATCTCCTAAAGGAAAAACTGAACAGAGATGTATAAAAAATATCATCAAAGAGATGTCTAAATGGAAAAGGAAGTGGGTGGCTGTAGAGTTGGGGATAAGCCATGAACAGACTGTATATTCCCTTAGCATCCATGCAATGTCAAGAGATCTAGAGGAAAGTGAGCATGTTAGCTGGACTTCCTGCAGAGTATTTATGGGAAGACTTCTAGGTCTGAGATATAGAATTTCTATGATGAGAAAACATGAATGGACTGTGAGTTTCATGGCTGGAAGAAGTAATCACATTGATGAAATCACAGGTCCACTGAAATATCAAAGTATCTTGTTTTTGAAGAGTAGGATTCCTTCCTTCTATCCTTCTTCATTTCTCTTTCTTTGTTCTAGATTTAGCTGAAAGGACACTGGATTTGGAGTCAACCTGGGTCTCAGGTCTTACACTTTGTGAGTGACTATGGGCAAATCACTACTTCCTTGAGCCTCAGTGTCCTTATCTATAAACTGGATTTACCAATACACTACCTACCTCATGTGACTTGTGAGGAAGTCTTAAAATTCTATTTAAGTATGACTTACTATAATGATTCATACCCAAATATATCGAACATGATCCAGCTTATAAAGTGACATAATCTAGTGAGGGAGGTAGAACAAATAAACAAACAACTATAATATAAAATAAAAGATGTGTATGAGAGATGCAGAAACAAAGTGCTATAAGAGTTTCAAGGAAGAAAAAGATGGAAGTAGGAAGTTGAAAGAAAGAAGACTTCATGGAAAAAGAAACTTTTCAGGAGGGCATTAAGGGATGGGTAGGATTTCAATGAGGAGAAGTGAGAAGTTGACATTTCAGACACAGGATTAGAGTAAAGGCATGAAAGATCCAGTTAACATATTTGCTGGAATAGATAAATCCAAAACAACCACTTGGGGCTAATATAATTCATGTATAATCATGGAGTCCTTTAGAGATAGGTTTAGTTTGTAATGAAAAGGACAACAGAGTAGGATATATCTGGATTGTTTTTTTTTTTAATGTGTGTTTTTTTAGGTGTGTGAGGATAAGGTTTTGTTCATTTCCTTGGAACTGAAACCTACTTGACCTCACTAGTAAAAAATGGATATAGAAATTAAATGTACTGGGGTCAATTTCCATCTAAAATTTAAGGAAAAAAAAAACACATTTCAACTTCCCCAGCTCATGTCTTTGTAATTTTAATACTAAATTTTAGGTATGCTTCATTTGCTGTATCTTATTTGTCTCATTTTTTTTTTCCTGAGGAACAGACCTTAGGTAAAATTGGAATAAAGTTCAACAGGTTTAGATCAAGTAAACCATAGGAAAGTCCTGGATTTTAGAGCAATAAACCTCTCAGATTCAATCTTACTTAGAAACTATTTTCTGCAGACATTTAAAAATAAAAATTTCTACCTATTAAGTGCCTTAATCTAACTCTTGTGGCCAAAAAACAATCCAGTGGATGAAATTAAAAGGCATTTGATTTTGAAAAACTATTCTTTTTATAATGAATTTTGCCCAAATGTAACACTGGGGAAAATGAACAGATAATTCAATCCTTGTCTCCACTTTCATGGAAAAAGTCTAACTAGAAGTTATTTAAAAAAAATTTAAAAACCAACCCTATCTGCTTTTATGTCCTTCTTTTCTTCCTCAGCATAAGCCAGTCTTTATAGCCCTTCAGGGCATATAGCA